>NC_079894.1:3925266-4084872 GCF_024868665.1 Triplophysa rosa
AATAAATAACCCCAGCTGAGCTACGTCGTTAATATCAGTACTCTCATCGAGTGCTATAGAGAAAGCAATGAATGACTTAACTTTGTCTTTCAGCTGACGGTTCAGGTCTCCTGCAAGGTCCTCAATTCTTTCAGCCACAGTATTTCTTGACAAGCTAATACTGGCAAATGCCTGTTTTTTCTCAGGACACACAAGCTCCGCCGCCTTTACCATACACTTCTTGACAAATTCTCCCTCTGAAAACGGCTTTGACGCCGCTGCGATTTCGTTAGCAATCAAATAGCTGGCCTTTACAGCTTCATCCGTCCCTGTTCTTTTTGTGAACATTGATTGCTTTTTTTTCAAAGCTAAAGCTAAATTATTTACTTTTTCTGTTCGGAGCTGTCCAGTGTATTTATCATATTTCTCTGCGTGTATCTCATAGTGCCGTTTAATATTGTACTCTTTTTGCACAGCCACGGCTTGTGAGCAGATTAAACATACCGGTCTGCCGTTGACCTCACAGAAGAAATACGTCTCCTTCCATTTCTCCTGAAACATCCGCCCTTCCAGATCAATTTTTCTTTTTTTGGACATTTTTAAAATCACGAATCCTTGCCGCGCAATTTAGCCGTATGTTTTCGAAATTTAGGCGCCGCTTTAGAATGCGCATGCTTGTTAGGGGTTCCGGCAGAAGCCCAATTAAATGATCAATGATAAAATAAAAAAGGAATAAAACCAAACATAATATGGCAGCGAAAAACTAGCCATAAACTTTATTTAATAAAAAGTAAAAAATAATAATAAACTTTTATTTCATATTTGTATTATTTTTCAAATCATCCCGTGGGCCGTATTAGACGTCTTATGGGGCCGTAATCGGCCCGGGGGCCGTACGTTTGACACCCCTGGTCTACGCCAAAAGCTGCGGGACAAGTAGCGTGCCAAACTTTTGGCGGAACAAGAATAATAAGAAGAATGTTCGAATAACAATAGTAATGCTTTTTCAAAGCATCACTAAATATCTGATTGTGATGTACAGTGCTGTGTTGAGTTTTATACTCCCTATACTGTGCTGTATACATATTTGAATAGAAAATTACTCCAATTATGCTTAAAATGTAATCTTTAATGCACAGATTAAATCACAAATTAATTTAATCCTCCATGTGAGGGATGATAATTGTTTAAATTAAATTTAAAAAAAGATTTTAACAACGTGACTGTTTGGTCGTTAGGACGTGCTCATCATGTCCCAGAAATGTTATTTGGTATGTCGCTGAGACGAATATGGTACGTTCCAGGTATGTCTTCAGGAGGTAATCACCATGTCCCAACAACGTCCAATGTTACGTCGTCAGGACGAATATGGGAATCACAAAGTTACGTCGCTGGAACGTTATTATGGTACGTCGTGGCAACGCATATGCTCCGGTCCAGGTACGTCGTCACAACGTAACTGTGTTAGCTGGGGGGCTTGTCAATATCACAATGTTGATAGATCAAATAAAAAAACTGTTCACAGGGCCAATTAAATTAAACAGCGCCAAACTGAATTTCAGCCAATCAAGCTGAAGAAGACCAAACTTTGCTGTAGGCAGATGGGCACTAAACAGAAACAATGCGTGAATCCCAGTTTTAATGTGTAGTGCTTTGCGAGTTTATGCCCGGTTTCACAGACAAGGCTTAAAGGGATAGTTCACCCAAAAAAGAAAGTTCTGTCATCATTTAATTACCCTCATGTCATTTCAAACCTGTATGACATTCTTTTTCCACAGAACACAAAAGAAGATATTTTGAAGAATGTTGATAACCGAACAGCGGTGGCACCCATTGACTTCTATTGTATGAACACAAAACCAATGCAAGTGAATGGGTGCCATCACTGTTCGGTCAACAACATTTTTCAAAATATCTTCTTTTGTGTACTACAGTAGAAAGAAAGACAAACAGGTTTGAAATGAAAAGAAGGTTTGTAAATATTGACAGATTTTTGGGTGACTAGTCCCAGACTAAAATGAATGTATGAGCTGTCTTAACTGAAAATACCTTGCAAAAACCATCTTAACATATATCAGTGCCATTGTTTTGTCACCCATACAACAACACTGAACACTCTACAAAAACTGTATCTTACATGTAACAAGAAGGGTTTATGTTCCCTTTCTTTGTGTTCCAATCGTTTAATCATTTCTTTATAGTACAGCTGTTTTCCTTTCTAAAACACTTACTGTAAGTGCTCAACCCATTGGGGAAGAAGGGACAAACACGACTCTTGGGTTTTAAGTAAACCTACAGTATATGGTTATTTCAGAATAAAATGTTTGGCTGTTTCAATATGTATAAATCCAAACACAATCCATACACTAAACTTAAATCACGTAACTTTTTTTATTCATACATGTTAACTGAATGTGATGTTGAAGATTAAATAATTGTTAACAATGATAACTACTTCATTTTATGATAATAATAATATATTTTATTAAGTTAATTGTTTTACAAAAATGTCAATACTTAACATCTACGGACATAACAAATGAAATACTCTGATATCTGAATTTTAAAATTATTTATGCTTTAAACACAGCATACAGTTATTCTGAGTCAGATGAGAAAAATCCTCCTATCACTTCTAGACACTAGACAGTAATCCAGTACAGTACAGTACAGTCTCTCTGTCTCAACCATTCACTTGCTGCTATTAGCAAAACATTTTCTATCTGACTACATTTATAGATGTGTAAGTTAAGATGATAAAAGCTTATTATTTTTGCCAGAATGCCTGAATACTTTCTGTATTGCCCATTACCCACTGTGTGAATGCAGCGTCCATTAACACTGATAAAGTACCTTGTGAATAGTTGTTGTTTTTCATCTTTAATCATTCATTAAATTCACATGTCTTTTAATATGGAAAGAGTTTCACAACAAACATTCTTGACGTCCATTATTGTTTTATTTCATAACAATGGAGTCTAGGTATTTACAATGTGCAAAATATTTAATCAGCAATGTTGAAAAATAAAATGTTAGGCTTACTTAAATGGACAATAAGGCAACAATTTTTGACTCAATTTTTAATTTAGCGTGCTTTATTGGCATGACAAAAATTATACATTTGTATTGCCAAATAATTTGCAGTGGGGCTGCATACAGATTATGTACAAAAAAAGAAAGTATGATATAGTAGGCCTAGTTAGTGCAAACTTTTAAAAAAAGTTAATGAGATGGCATGATATCACTGTATTTACATTGTTTGCTCTTCTGTTGTTGCAGGCAGATAAAATGATCACAGAAAATTATTTTCATGACCTTATTATTTAAAAATTGACAAATGTAGTCCTCACCATAGATATAAAAACTAGATGCCGCATCTGTTTCTATGGGCCGCTGTACGTAGGGGCATAGCAAGCTTTTCAAAAGTGCGGGGGATGGACGTGGTTTGTTTGTTAACAATAAAAACGATGAATACAATGACAGAAGGGTACAAAGGGTAGCCTATAACATACAAGATATAAAAAGCTTCCCATTTAAATGAGTGATACTATAAAAGTATAAAAACACACTCGGTGGTAAGCTACAAAATGCCACATACATAACCGAATTTAGCTATAGCTGCTGAACAATATCCCAATTAGCAATAGTCTAGAAAACGAAATATAATACAGAAAACACTCGACATGTCAACAAAACATAAACAGAACATCTTCCCAAACACATATCAAGCTTATTTAAAAACCTCGAAAGCATAAATACTCATTCAAAGTACCTGGAAAAGGGAGATGTAAATCATAAGTTCCCGCCTCCTCAGCACAAGCTGACCGATAAATCTAACACACCAAGAAAGGCGGGACTTAAGGCAGAACAGCCAATCATCAGCCGGTCACACTCAAAGCCGGTGTCATGTTTGAGAGGGAGGGGAAAGGAGGCAGCCGCAGCGAGCGCAGACACAGAGCGGCCAGAGAAACGGAGGAGCGACTGCTGTAAGGCGTTTGTGCAAAACTGCGGAAAAACTGCAGAAAAAGTGCGGGTGTTGAACCCTCTCACCGGGAAAAGTGTGGGTGTTTATCCCCCACGGGTGCTACTCCCCTGGCTGTACAAGTAGGTCGTCCGTCATATTGGAATGGTGCGAGCAGGTCCTTTAACACTCAAGAGCAAGCTAACTGTGTTTGATTATGAAAACATATTTATTGGTGCGTAAACTCAAACATCATATCTGCTAAACTATCACGTGAAAACAACGAAAGTTTTTTCAAATTTTCGGGAATTTAAATCCCCGTGGTTTTCACAGCCTTGGCTGCGCAGTGTTCCGCAGAGGCATTCTAGCAAACTGCGAGTGACGTCAGTGGACCGTTCCAAGATGGCGGACACGTCTACGTGCTTGGATGCTGCCATTCCCTAGCCCCGCCCCCGGGGTAAAGCCAATACGATTGTAAATCCCGATCCAGCTAGTGAAGATACAACAAGAGATTGCTGTTTAAAAGAGAAGGAGACGGACTGATTTAAATTGTCAGGACAAACATAATACTAGACACGGACAACGAGCCTGTGAGAACTGCTGGATAACAAGACCTTCTTTTAAACAGGTTTGTGCACTGTATGCATGTTATGAATGTGTTATTATGACGTGCTCTGAATGTTTCTCTGTCTAAGTTACTTCGGAAATGGGCCATTTACTCGCAATAAAATTAACTGCGTTTTACCTACACACAAACAACGAAAACCCATTACCTGTATAGATTTCCATAAACTCCAAACCTGTATAAATGTCTTTGATACCAAGCTTAAACCCTTCATAGTGTTATGTACATATGGTTGGACTTGTGTAGATTAACTTTGTTGGGACAACAAGCAAAGAAGGGGTTGTAAAGAAAAAGATTGCACATTTTTAAGGGATAGTTCACCCAAAAATGAAAATTCTTTCATCATTTACTTGTTCCAAACCTATATAAATTACTTTGTTCTGCTGAACACAAAAGAAGATTTTAGAAGTAAAGTTTACAAGTTTCAGTTCTGGGGCACCATTGACTACCATAGTAGAAACATTATTGTATATATTGTTTTTATATATTTTGTTTTATTAATATAAAAAAATGTAATGATTTTGTCAGATCTCTTTCTCCAAACCACATAGAGATTGGAATACAGAAATAATTCCTGTTATTCTACAAGTGAAGGAGCCACTTTAACATGACTGATACAGACACATCTGGAATGATAAATGAAGATACTGAGGAACACAGAGGTTGGTGTTTGTTCTCTAATCTTCATTAATGATTTGTAAGAAACATTAAAGTAATATCACTACAATTTTATGAAGATTTTATGCTCTTAAAATGAGAATGACAGAAAAAAAACTAACCAGTCGCAAAAATATATATGTTTCATTTTAGACCTATTGGAACTGGAAGAAACATCAGGATCATCACGGAAGCAAAAAAACGAAGCAAGCAAATGTTTTACTTCCTCTCGTTGTGGAAAAGGATTAGACAGCAAAGGACACCTCGCTGTGCAGTGTGGAAAGAGTTTCATACAGAAAGGCAATCTGGAGAATCACATGAGAGTTCACACTGGAGAGCGGCCGTACACATGTGTTCAATGTGGAAAGGGTTTCATACTGAAACAAAGTCTCACAGGGCACATGAGAATTCACACCGGAGAGCGTCCACACACATGTCCTCAGTGTGGAAAGAGTTTCATACAGAAAGGCAATCTGGATTATCACATGAAAGTTCACACTGGAGAGAGCCCGTACACATGTGTTCAATGTGGAAAGGGTTTCATACTGAAACAAAGTCTTACAAAGCACATGAGAATTCACACCGGAGAGCATCCACACACTTGTCCTCAGTGTGGAAAGAGTTTCATACAGAAAGGCAATCTGGATTATCACATGAGAGTTCACACTGGAGAGCGGCCGTACACATGTGTTCAATGTGGAAAGGGTTTCATACAGAAACAAAGTCTCACAGGGCACATGAGAATTCACACCGGAGAGCGTCCACACACATGTCCTCAGTGTGGAAAGAGTTTCATACAGAAAGGCATTCTAGAGAATCACTTGAGAGTTCACACTGGAGAGCGGCCGTACACATGTGTTCAGTGTGGAAAGGGTTTCATACTGAAACAAAGTCTTACAAAGCACATGAGAATTCACACCGGAGAGCGCCCACACACTTGTCCTCAGTGTGGAAAGAGTTACAAGAGCAAAACTGGTCTTGCAGCCCACATGATAATTCACACAGGACAAAGCCCATACGCTTGTGTTCAGTGTGGAAAGGGTTTCGTACAGAAATGCAATCTGGATTATCATATGAGAGTTCACACCGGAGAGCGGCCGTACACTTGTGTTCAGTGTGGAAAGGGTTTTGGACAGAAATGCAATCTGGAGAATCACATGAGAATTCACACTGGAGAGCAGCCGTACACATGTATTGAGTGTGGAAAGGGTTTCGGACAGAAACAAAGTCTTACAAAGCACATGAGAGTTCACACTGGAGAGCAGCCGTACACATGTATTGAGTGTGGAAAGAGTTTCAGAGAGAAGAAATCTCATAAAATGCACATGAGAATTCACACCGGAGAACGCCCGTACACTTGCCCTCAGTGTGGAAAGAGTTTCATACAGAAACAAACTCTTACAAAGCACATGAGAATTCACACTGGAGAGCAGCCGTACATATGTATTGAGTGTGGAAAGAGTTTCAGAGAGAAGAAATCTCATAAACTGCACATGAGAATTCACACAGGAGAGCGTCCACACACATGTGTTGAGTGTGGAAAGAGTTACAAGAGCAAAACTGGTTTTACAGCCCACATGATAATTCACACAATACAAAGCCCATACTCTTGTGTTCAATGTGCAAAGAGTTTCATACAGAAAGGAAATCTGGATTATCACATGAGAGTTCACTCTGGAGAGCGGCCGTACACATGTGTTCAGTGTGGAAAGAGTTTCATACAGAAATGCAATCTGGAAAATCACATGAGAGGTCACACTGGAGAGCGGCCGTACACATGCAGTGAGTGTGGAAAGAGCTTCATACAGAAAGGCAATCTGGATTATCACATGAGAGGTCACACTGGAGAGCGCCCGTACACATGTGTTCAGTGTGGAAAGGGTTTCATACAGAAAGGCAATCTTAAGGCCCACATGAGGATTCACGCTGAAAAAAGCCCACACACGTGTTGAGTGTGGAAAGAATTTCACAACCAAGGGAAGCCTTAAAATTCACATGAGACTTCATCCTAGAGAAAGCCCAGATAGCAAGAGAGCAGATGAAAACCATTGAATCAATGTTAAAAAAATTGTTAATTTGTCAATGTCAGTGGCATTGAAAAAATATCTCCTTTGCATCGGTAATTAATGTTGAAATTTCAACTATGCAGCGGTATTGTGATCAGTGTTTTCTTTAGTTGGGCTCTTGACTCTTTCATTGATTATTATCATCAATAAAAACACTATTGCAGTGGTACAGAAAGAGGTGTTAAATTGGAGTGATTTGCTTTGGTGTCAAACATTACTATGCCTTATTCCCTAGTACAGCTGTGACAGTACAGGCCCAGCTAACACCGTACGTTCTGACAACGTCACCAGTTCATCTTCATTTGGTCACCGTGACATTACTTTGTGACAACGTTCTGAGGACGATCCATTGGCAACGTTCCATTTTTTTAGAATTTTTGCTTACGTTCCAGAAACGTCCTAGCCACGTACTCAAATAACGTCGTGAATTAATCCCATAGAGAACCTTGTAGCGACGTGATGTACTGGTCTTCAGAAAATCTGGACACTGGTCATTTTTGCTTAAGTTCCAGAAACGTCTGAGCCGTTGAGAATGTTTTAGCGACGGCATGTACTCGTCTTCAGATGACCTCGACACTGGTCATTTGATTAATGAATCTGGTCATTTCTGTGTATTATGTTATTGTATGGAAAATGTATGATCAGTGTAAAATCTGTTAAAATGTCAAGACGAATGCTATTAATCTGACTTCTGACAGCTATTAAACTGGAGTTTAATTCGATACCACAATTACAACTATTTATTTTGTGCGCACGCCTCTGACATGTGCCTGCGCGTCTCCAGCACGCTTCTTTGTTTTGCAAAAAGCCGAGCGCTCTCATCATTTAAACGTTAACGGTCATTTCTTTTTACCTCACTGCCTGATTTTACTTAAGCGGTTTATTAATATTCATTCTTTACTTTATACCTTACAGGTGTGAGAGTAAACACATATTTTAGTGATTTTCGATCGATTTGGCTGGTTTAAATGAACGGACCCTGGTGTTTGTGAGTGTGACTAAAGAAGGTTTTGATTGTTGTTTCAATGTTTCCTTTAAACGGACAACCTGCTAAACTTATGTGGTAAAACAAGAATATAATGTTAAGCCTAAACACAATGTTTATTCATCTCTGTCAATAAATATCTGCTTTAAATCCTCTATATTGTGTTGAAGTCTTTGATTGTTTATGTCATGTACTACAGTATAAATAAACTAGATAGTACATTTTCTAAAGAAACTGTGAGTCATGCTTTCGTGGCAAACTGCGGAACTAGGCACTAGGGTGATGACACTTTAAGTACTAATGAATCTAACCAACCCCCATGAATCTAAGATGTTCTGATACAGAGTTATAGGTCTTGCTAAACGGTTGCTAGGCTAATGTGTTTGGTTGCTATGGGCGTGGCTTGGCATCTGCACTTGATAATACTCTAAGCTATGAGTGAAACAAACAACCCCGTGTCTCTACGATGTTCTGGTGCAGAGATATAGGTGTTGCTAAACAGTTGCTAGGCTAACCTGTTTGGTTGCTATGGGCGTGGCTTGGCATCTGCACTTGATAGTACTATGAGTGAAAACCTATGAGTGAAACGAATCAACCCCTGTGTCTCTATGGTGTTCTGATGCACAGATATAGGCGTTGCTAAATGGTTGCTAGGTTAACCTGTTTGGTTGCTATGGGCGTGGCTTGGCATCTGCAATTGATAATACTCTAACCTATGAGTGAAATGATCCAACCCGCGTGTCTCTACGATGTTCCTATGCAGAGATATAGGTTTTGCTAAATGGTTGCTAGGCTAACCTGTTTGGTTGCTATGGGCGTGGCTTAGCATCTGCCAATAGATGATGCTCTAAGCTATGAGTGTAACGAACCAACCCCCGTGTCTCTACGATGTTCCGATGGAGAGATATAGGTATTGCTAAATGGTTGCTAGGCTGACATGTTTTGTTGCTATGGGCGTGGCATCGAAGCTTCATGATGATTCTGGGACACTGAATGGTTGCCTGAGTAAAACAAGCCCACCCCCTTGTCTCTACGACACTGTGTTGCAAAGATATCCACCTGGACTTTTTATAATGAGAGTCTATGGGATCGGTTGCAAGGTTGCTGTAAATGGTTGCTATGGGCGTGGCTTAATAACTTCATAATAATCATGTGCCACTGATTGGTAGCCTGAGCAAAATGAGCCCACCCCCTTGTCTCTAAGTGGTTGTACTGCGAAGATATTCAACACGGGACGGTTTTACACCTTATATGGGCATGCTTCCTGTCAATAGGAAATTTTGGGTGGCTCTTACACCCCAGGGGTACAACTTACACCCCAATGTAATGCATGTTCTTATAGAGCCTGATAGCCTCTTCAAATGTGGTAACCCGCACGTTTCTACAAAATCCTTGCTCTGAGCTACGACCCATCAAAGTTTGGCGCAATGTTAAGTCAATGGGCTTTTTCGGGTGTTTTTTCGCCCCCCTCACCCGATCGCTTCCAAAAGTCATGGTACACCATTTCTCAATGTGCCGTTCGATTTGATGTATACATTCATGGGTCTAATGCGAAAAAAAAATCGGTATCTAGGTTTTGAATGGGAGTCAATGGGCCATTATAATTATACGGGACATTTTGGGTGGCTCTTACACCCCAGGGGTGCAACTTACACCCCATTGTGAGTGATGTTCTTACAGAGCCTGATAGCCTCTTGAACTGGTGTATCATTCAAATGTTTCTACGATGTCCTCGGTCGGAGCTACGACCCCTCAAAGTTGGGCGCAATGTTAAGTCTATGGGATTTTTCGGGTGGTTTTTCACCCCCCTATCGCACTATACTTTGTTATAGTGTATTGTAAAATGTACACTTGTGATACTATTTTAGTCATTCGGGATGTTTTAGGATTTGTGCACCTCACATAAAGACCCTGAAAAGGTAATACTGTTGTGTTGTAACAAAATAAAATAGAAAACTGCAGCTTATAAAAAAAACTTCTATTTACTGATACACGTGTGTGACTTTACAACAACAAACGCCACTTTCACAGGCGCTCAGTTGACTTTAAAGTGATGGTTCACCCACCTCTTGTCATTTTAAACCTGTATGCCCTTCTTTCTGTGGAAGAACAAAAAAGAAGATATTTTGAAGAATGTTTGTAACAGAACAACGTTGGCTGATATTGTATGGGTACACAAAAAGTGCAAGTCAATGGGGACCAATGGTTTTCTTAAAATACCTTCTGTATTCTGCTGAAGAAAGTAAGTCATCCAGGTTTGAAATGTCATGAGGGTGAGTAAATGAAGACAAAATTTTCGTTTTGGGGTAAACTAATAACATGGTAGTAGTCAGTCATCCATGGAACAGCAGAGCGGTCAGAGTGGTGTGTTCTGCAGGCCAACATCTGTCCAGGCCTCTTGATGTCTTCAGCTGGGTCTCACAGAAGACCTGCAATAAAGACCATACAATTTATACCCATTACAAATCCATTATTTACAAAACTGTAACAACGCAACAATTCTCTGTGACAACCACATGAAGAGAAAATCTATTCAGTGTGTACGGAACCAAACTGAACAACTAGCTGTTGTTGATGACATCACCGTAATCACATGGAACAATAATTTAGGGGATTCATTCCTGCATTTTGAAGAAATAGTTAGCCCCAAAATGAAACTTTTGCCAGCATTTGCTCACCCTCCAGTTGTTACAAACCTGTATACATTTCTTTGTGTGGAACACAAATAATATTTTAATGAAAGTCTGTAACTAAGCCGTTTTGGGTCACCACTGACTAGTAGTCTTTTATCCTATGGGAGTCAAGTGACCCAAAATGACTTGGAAACAAACTTTTATTATAGACAGGGTTTCTGCTAGTTTCACAAAGTCAAATTTAAGACCTTTTTAAAACCATTATGAATTAAATTTAAGACCTGCATCACGACAAAAAACGCACACCCAACATTCCCAGGTTAATTTCTTTCTTGCATACATAGCAGAAGGTTGGTTACAATTTATTTTACAATGCCCTTGTTACACGTTACATGTATTTACTATAAATTATGCATAATTACATGTAACTAACCCTAATCTTAAAGTAAGTACATGTAGTTAATTTTTATTACTCAGTACTTAAATGTATAATTACACTGTAACAGGGGCACTAAAATAAAGTGTAACCAAAAATTCTTGATTCAGAGAACCTTGTTTTTAAAACATTATTTATCTTCCAAGTAAATTCATCTATGCATTAATTTAAGACAGACAATATGTATAACTAATTGGCATGGCACAAATGTGCAGTGAGAGTAAATATCTGTATTAGACGGACAGATCTTTAGGGATCAGATTGACAGCTATAGCCTAAGGTTTAAGTAGCTTCACCTTTTACACATACGCACACGGATCTTTCTTTTCAAATGTTTAAATGTAAATGTATTATGATTGATAAGTGCATCAAAAGTAGCGAAATAAAGTTTTGACGTGCACTCGCTCATAGAATTATTATGGATTACAGTGCAGACGTGATCATATTGCGCGTCGACCCGAGTCCAAGAAACGACGTCATCGCAGCCGCCATCTTGTATGCTACGGAAGCTGTGACGGCCGCTGTTTAGTATAAGAGTAGTTGATAAAGTTTGTACTGCTGTTCGTTACCTGTTCTATTTGCCATTTGTTATTATTTCATCACTGACTGTTTACTGTTCTTTAATAATTGCTTGATAACTTTTTACTTACATTACTGAGCTGAAGCGGTGCCTTAAGTTTCAGGTACAAACAAAAAACCTGGAAACAGAGACATCGCTACAATCTGTGTGCTCATTTAGATTACTTAAGGGGTGTTCGATTCTGGGTTCTTTTGAAGTCGACTCTGATTCCCGACTCCCACTGTTAGAGTCAACTACATTTAACATACATCAAAACAGGGACAGGAACACAAATATCAAAAAACTGAATGCTCTGGTAGGCAACTATTTTCCAAAGGTGCTCGCAAACACATGCATTCTTAAGTTTACATAAACTTCTATGTACAATTTTACTCTGACAATTAATGATAATTCTGACATCCACTGGTAACCAGAAAAATCCTGTAGGTCGCACACAGGTCTTTGGTTTTTAAGCATTTTTTTGCATATTTGACCTCTGTCCAACAGTGACTTTATGATGTTGAGATCCATCTTTTTACATTGAGGACCAGTGACAGACTTACACACAATTATTACAAAAGATACAAACATTGTAATACTCAAAAAGTCAACACAACACATTAAGAGACAGATGGAAGAAGTTGCATAATTTATTGTATGTACAATAACATAACACATGTGCTATTAGATGAATAAAAAAAACTTGCCAATGTGCATTTACTCTATTAAAAAAAAAAAGTGACACCCAAGCAGTGCTAGGTGGTTTTCCAGCTCTGTGGTATGGAACTCAATATTCTACATTAGGATGTATTCCTTTTTAAAAGTATAACAAGCTGCAGTTCATTCTGAGGTTATCCATTCACTACTTGTTTTGGTGATTACCACATCGATCGCTGTACCCCAGACATCTGGTTGTGGTCTGCTAAATGCCGAAAAACAATGCGGCTAAGACGCCACCTGCGTTTCACCCCACGTGGACGTGATGTCATCACACACCTGTTGCGTATGCGCACTGGGCAACTGTCTCGAGGCAATGCAGCTATTTCTTTGTCAGCTATCTCCTACGGAAACAAAAAAAGAGACGAGGCATATGAGAACACCATTATTTACAAGAGAGCAACATCCTTTGCACAGTAGCTTTACTGTAATTTCAAGCATATACAGCTTGTAAATAATGGTGCGAGACTACAATTCTCATGGACAAAAATGCTATGAAAGACACACACAGAAAAATCTTTGCACTTTAACGTAACATTTAGTTAGGTCTAGTTTAAATGAGTTTGAACTTAAAAAGTTCACTTTAAAAAACAAATACCTTCATTATATTATTATATATATTATTATTATTATTAAGTAAACATCGTTGTTATAAAATGTAGTCTGTTAATCAATAGTTCAGCCAACAACCAAGAATAAAATAAAAGTTTTAAAAACAATAGTTATACAACAGTTTAGTTTGTGACCAAGACGGCAAACTAACAAACCAACATCATAAAGTACCAAAAACAAAAGTGGGTAAGAGATTATATAAAAAGGCAAAAAGTCAGCAATATCTCAAGCTAAATGGTAGATAATAGATGAAGTCTGCAAATCTTTGAACATACCTGCAGCTCTTTTGGCAAAAGAGTATTTTTCCTAATGGCATTTATACGAAGTCTTGTATCTGCATATTCATATGCCATTTGTCTCCTTTTCACATCCCGTAACATCCTCCAGTCAACATAATAACTCCTGAACTGTTCCACCATTCCCAGTGAACTTCTGCAGGCCTGAAAACAACAGATAAAAGATGTAAATGCGTACAGGTCAGTTACAGCCCCTATAAAAATGAATAATGGTTTTAACACTATAGTTTTGCAACAAAGCCCACAGTAACAACAAATTTACCATGGTCCCGCTACAGTAACCATAGATCAACCATACTGTTTAAAATAAAACTATGGTAATGTACTAATGGTAATCAAACTCCGAAAAACAGGCTTAACGTTACTTTAACAAACCATGGTTAACTTCCGGCAGTACAAATACTGATTTAACTTTCTATTAAAATAAAAACTTTCTATCTAAAGTAAAAATAAAAACTACAAATTTAACGTGCAGCAATATGTTTTCATTAGTCATGAACTTCAAATGTCACTGGTTCCTCTACGTGTAACATAGTAACGTTCGAGTCACCGAGCCTCGCAGGCTCCGCATCAACAAACAAAGGAACCTACACCATTCACACACAAAATACGAATAAATCACTTTACAAATCCTGACAGAATCGGGTCAACTTGATTCTACCTGTCTACAAAACGGCAAGGACGACTGCAGAAATCCCATCCCTGTGCTGAGCACCTTCAATGCTGCCATGTTTACTCGCCACTAACCTTGATGGGAGTAAGCAGGGTGAGAAATGAATTCAGTAGACCATTACTGCCACCTACTGGTTTGGCGCCACATGTGAGGGGAAAATATATTTCCTGAACAGTAAATAACGAGACGTTGTCTAGTTAGAGAATATTAGAGCGGTGTATCACTTTACCAACAAACCATTAACATATCACACAAGTATAACGAGAGGCAACATCGTTAAAATAATTGTATGCAATTGCGGTGTACAGCCAGAAGGCAGCAGAATGCAGCTACCAGTTCAACAAAATTCAACAAAACTGGATCGGTAAGCAGTGTTATCTTATCCGCCTGTGTTTTAACATTCAAATGCGGTCAGTAGCCTACATTTTAAAAAAGAACCTAAATGTTCGAAATTTCACACATTTTTAATCTGTATGCAAGACTAAAGAAAGCCCAATTTGTTTTCTTAGCCAGATCTGACGGTTTCCTGACATAATTCTTATAGCCTAATACCTAACCTATAGTATCGATAATTATATTTTTTCGTGATGGTGGCACAACCATAAAGGTCAACAGCATATCACTAAAATAAATGTTGTTGTGGTTGTACATAATGCATTAGGTAAGGCCAACATAAGACACTAAATTGTGAGGTGACCTTTAGACTGCACCTGACCTGCACCTTAAGTTAGTCAAAATACAAAAAACCCAGTTCTTTCAGACAGATAGCAAATTGTAATACTGATTAGCTGGTCCTATTTGGACAGCAAGTTTATTGAGTACAAATATAAATAAAAAGTAGAGATGATTTAAACTTTGATAAAAGCTTTATATTGGCAGTTGATTTTGTCCCAAACTATTTACAGTACATTCCAGGTGTATATTTGATCAATACACGTTTTTCCAGAGAATCTAGCCCATTATTCTTGTGTAGCTAGCCAATTGAGATCTTTTTTTTTGTAGCATAACATATAATACAGTGACTTGCATTGCCATCCGCTTACCACAGGACAAATCCCTTTGATTTAAGTAATGCAACAATGTAAAACAAATAGCAGACAACAACAAAAATAACAACCAAAACAAACAGCTCTTTATGTGCTTCTCTGCATGACATTGGTTAGAGTTCAACCCCAAGGCATTAGGAAAAAAAAACGGTTCTAGTAAAATCCTGTAGAATTTCCCATGCAATCAGTCTTTGTTAAAATATACTAAAAGATGTGTTCTCAGAATAAATACTAACATATGTCAAATTGCTCAACTTTACAAACAATATCCATTGTGTAAGTTTGAGTGGAATACAGACAGATCTGTATGTATCAGGAAGCTCAACACATTTTTATGACATATAGGGACACTTAACAGTAAATAAGAGTTTTAAAATGACCGTAAGCTCTATGTGCAGAAATGGAACATTTAGTTCTGAACTCATTTAAGTTAAGTTTTCCATTCCTAAATATTTTTATCTGTGACTGTAGATGTTTGTAAAACTATAGGCTATTTTTAAAGGGATAGTTCACCCAAAAATACAGATTCTGTCATCATTTACTCACCTTCGAGTTGTTACAAATGTGTATGAATTTCTTTGTTCTGATGAACACAGAAAGATATTTGGAAGAATGCTTGTAACCAAACCATAGTAGGGAAAATTACTGTTTGTACATACACTGCCCGTCCCAAAAAAAGTCACACACTCTAATATTTCGTTGGACCGCCTTTAGCTTTGATTACGGCATGCATTCGCTGTGGCATCTTTTCGATAAGCTTCTGCAATGTCCAGAATGTCCATTTTTCCCATCCAGAGTTGGATTAATTTTTCGCCAAGATCTTGTATTGATGATGGGAGAATCGGACCGCTGCGCAAAGTCTTCTCCAGCACATCCCAAAGACTCTCAATGGGGTTAAGGTCTGGAATCTGTGGTGGCCAATCCATGTGTGAAAATGATGTCTCCTGCTCCTAAACCATTCATCATGCCTGATGAATCCTGGCATTGTCATCTTGGAATATGCCCGTGCCATCAGGGAAGCAAAAACGAATTAATGGAATAACCTGGTCAGTCAGTATATTCATGTAGTCAGCTGACCTCAGTCTTTGGGCATGTAACGTTGCTGAACCTTCAATCCAACGGGAGGCTATTTGCTTAGTTAAATCCAGGAGGTGACTTTTTTTGGACGGGCAGTGTATATTTATACAACGGGGCTGTTGAATGCTTCAATCTGATTGGTTGACAAACGTTCTATGGGTATACATTAACTTTCAGTAAATGCAAGCCTATGAAGGTGTTCTAGGTCTGCCAACCACATTACAGTTCCATATCACTTCACCAAGTTTAAATAACAGAAAGTTTATAGTGTAGCCTACAGTCCATCACAGCACACAGCACCCTGCTCTAGATCTGACCATGCAGTTTCGTTTAAAAAAACAAAGCGTTTCAAAACCAATATAGAAATACAGTACATATACTGAAATTGAATAAATAAAATAACTAAATAGAAAAACAAAATGAATTAATAAACACTGATAGCCTACTGGTTCGATTTCCTCTTCATGCTGCTTATAACTGATAACAAATAGCCTATATTTTGATAGACCTACTCTTTGAATGAATGAATAATATTATTATCACATCAAAGGGCTAAGAAAATCAATTTGGACCCCACTCACCCAGCTCACTCCCTCTTCGAACTGTTGCCATCTGGCCGGCGCTACAGAGCACTGACCACCAGAACAGCCAGACACAAGAACAGTTTTTCCCGCAGGCTATACTCAGCCTGAACAATTAAAAGCTCTTACTACACACTGTCCATCACATTGCACATAGCATCTGGAAACTGTACATTGTAAGAAACAATAGGTTAAACCTGTAAATAACACATCTGTACACTCTTTATCTATATTTTTTCACTTTTTGTATATAGTGCATTATTGTTTTTATTTAATTTCTAATTTTTTCTATCTTAATGCAGGGTTTTTCCTGGCTCAAAATGAGGCTGAGGTGGTGCCATCCTGATCTTGTACACACACACGTAGGCCTGCCGTACCTTTAAGTGGCTTAACCAAAGTGACTTTGAGTTTGACATATTAAAAGTTCAAATAAAATTAGATAAAAATGACAATTATTAAGTTATATAAAACATTACTTTTATTCAACCAAACAGAAATGTTTTTTTTAATCAAATAAAGCTTTTTTATCATTTCAACTAACTTTTCAGCCCACAATAGCCAACTGAATTAACCAGTCTTTCTAAATGAGCAAAGCTCATTCACATCTTGCATTATCTGTGGTTCACTTCAAATGATTAGATGATCTCTTATAATTCGTTAGTGACTGAAAAGTTCAATAGTTTAAATGAATCGGTTCAAATGAGTCATTCGTGTGCGAGTCGTTCTGAACGCAATGTGCGTTCATACTGGCGAACTCGCTGTGTACAGTATACGCTAATTCAACGATCCAACTGCACAGCTGAAGACATTACAATGATGTACGTCATGTTAATTTAATAAATTCAAGAAATTAAACGTACATGGATGCAAAACAAACAGCCGTGAAACACAGGCTGGCTCTTGTTCTGCAACTATTTTTAGCGCCTCAGTGTGCTGATAACGAAACAGCGCCTCCACTGTGGTGTATGTCGCAACTGCAGTTACAAATGACAGTCTGTTCAATGCACGCAGCATTTCTTGTGAAGACTCATAACATAATTTTGGCAAGAGCCTGAGGCGGCACGACATTTGACGGAGGCGGCCGCCTCCAATTTCTCTATGCAGGAAAAACCCTCCTTAATGTATATTTGCACTATGTTTGCACCATGTTTACACTTCTTCTGCACTAAGCTCCTGTCGCCAAGTCAAATTCCTTGTGTGTGTAAACATACTTGGCAATAAAGCTCCTTCTTCTGATTCTGACATCATGGCTTTTCTGTCACATTACTGCAAACATGCAGGTGTGCATTTTGATGCAGTTTGATGAGAACAGAACCGTGAATGAAATGTGTGAAACCAAACTTGTTTGTTGTATAATTATTACGACATTGTAAACTAAAAAAGGCTATTTAAAGTTGTGTGAATTATCTTAAGACCGAAAATCATAAACTTTTATGTTTGAAAACAGATTTGGTCTTTATTTTCTTTAGACCTTGCTTTAAAGAAATCAAGGGCTTACATCAGTTTAGCAGTTTTTCTATTAGATTTTCATGAGCTACTTGGGTGGCCAGTTCATTCTAACTTCACTATATTAGGCCTTGAAAAGTCTGCTGCAAAAGTCAAATGAATTAATTCAGCATAAGTTGATTTAGAGATTTTCAGAAGATTCCCACACATTTCCATTGAACACTTGAGATTCAAACGTTCCACACGTGTGGAGATGCTCTGAACTCTTTGCCATCTGTTTTAACAGGTGATTTGCATACGTAACCTCAAGATTGTTTGGTTTTCATGGTTTAGCGATGTGAAACAGTGACTTATGGAAGGTTATAAGCAACAGGGCAATCATTCAGAAGCGCTCACAAGATGCTGTCTTGTGCATGTTTATGTGTCTTTGTGAAGATATGAAGAATAGCGTGAAACCCGCATCACTTTCCTTAAACCTCATTAGAGCTGTTTAGACTGGAATTTCACTTCACATTTATGAAATCTGAAATCAGCCTCAGAAATCTGTTGTTGAGCCCTACTTGACTTTTTACGTTGGTCACATTTCCATTTGGTCTGTTTTATTTACAGGCAGCCATCCCGCTCTGAGCTAAACTCCTTTCGTGACTACAGGTCAAGGTCTTCGAGAATTTTGGAATGTGTTGCGTTGATCCCTCAAGACCGTGTCAATCAAATAACCGAGGACCAATGACACCCCCTCACCACCACCACAAGGTATTTTGTCGGATGTCCCTGTTTGCCTGTCACGCTTTGGGTCAGCGCCTTTTTTATCAACTTTCACACTCCTGTTCTGTTCACCAGATGCCTAGACTCATCGGTAGACAAAGAGAACATCAATAAAGAAACAGTTACTCCCAGCAGTGTCACTTTTATTGAAAGTTTGCTGATCTCGGTGCTTCCGCCCGTCTTGTATTTGATCAATGTTTTGTCTCCCGCTGTACGTCTGTACTTCACATTAGATTAAGAAATAGAGACATCGGAGGGAACGGAGCCCTCACGGCCAAGCATCGCAATCCGAGCGATCCCGCTTTCCAAACATAACTGTTAATCCCATCAAGCGCAGCATGAGGACGTTTATGACGAGTTCCAAGACGAAAAATAAAACAATAACAGGGACATTAAATCTTTTTAGACTTTTTTCTGCAGTGCCATCTGTGAATTCATTTAGAGGACCACCAGGGTTAACAGGAAATGTGTTCTCAGGGCACCCTCTGCCCTTTTCCATTCAACCGGGCGGAACAGAATATTCTAGAGCGGTTTCAGAAACGGTCTGCAGGTAGACATAAAATAGACGTGAATGTTAGCACGTGTTGCTGTCTCGTTTTACCATTCCACAAAGATGGTAAAGCTTAATCTAATGACGTCTGAAGAAAGCTGCCATTAGATGATGGATTGCTTTATTTTCCAATGACACAATCTATTATTTTCAACTGTACATTATTGGGATGTTGAATACTGGACAGCCGAAGTATAGTGTTTCTGCACCCACCTGAGTGGGAGGGTGGGGAATATCTAATTTAACACGCTGGTAAAGTACTTTAGTTTGATTAGATATTATAATCCTATTTTGGAAACATTTCAAACATTATCTCATATGCTACCAATGGTCCGAAAGTAATAATTTGCTTTCAAATAAACTTAATATACATCAAAATATTTGTTCCTTCGAATGCCAGTGGAGAAGTTTAGCAGAATATCTGAGCTGCTTTCGTCCATACGAGGAAAGTGGATTGGGACCAGTAACTGTCAAGCTCCATAAAGTACAAAAAATTGGCCTGAAGCATCATAAAAGTGATCCGAGAACTTGGTGCAATACTCCAAGTCTTCTAAAGACACACGATAGGTCTGATTGAGGAACCTAATGGAAATTGAAGTCATTATTTACTGAAAATCTTGAAAATCCAGCTTGACAGCAGTGGTCAGCATAAAGTGGTCACCTGCTAAAGACATAAATCAATGAGTGGATGATGGCATTTTTTTTATTTTTGTTCAAATTATTCCTGTAATGTTAAAGCGAGAAACACGTGCTATGCAGAGAGTTAAACTAAATGATGTACTGTATGACTTACTCTCATCTGCAGAACACAAAATAAGATATTTTGAGGAATGTTGGTAACCAAACAACATTGGACCCCATTGATTTCCATTGTATGGACACACAACCACTGAGACATTTCTTAAAATAACTTCTTTCGCAGAAGAAAGAGTCATGGTTTAAACCACACAAGGGTAAATAAATCAATTTTTATTTTGTGTGGACTTTCGAATCCACATTTGCATACTTGTAAGTTCATACTACAAAGTATGCGAAAACCTAAACACATACAGTATGAGTTTGGCAAATTCAACCACTTTTAACCAACCGTTCCAGCCTCTGTAAATTAGACATTGGGTATGTAATATACCTGGCGGCTTCTAGTGCCATATGGTACACTTCTCCCAGAGATGTGACCTTTATATACCTATAAAGAAAGAATGTATTTTCCAATCTTAGAACCCATGCAGGCAGAAACAGCATGCTTCAAGTCAAACATCCAGTACATGAGCACGTTATTTGAGGGAGAACAGTGGCCAATGAGAAACAGGTGAGAAAAGACAAGCGTTGCTCTCTGGGAGAGAGAGGTGAGCTCTGTTTAGGATACTGGGATGATGTGGGATTATGTACTTGGTGAATGATTTGTTCAGCGATTTTTGTTTGGTCTCCTAAATGTAATTTGAAAGTGAATCTTGGTGAAATTCATTGATAATAAAGTGAATTTGTCTATCCCATATGTTTAAACCATCTGTATTTGTTTTAAAGGAATAGTTCACCTTCAAAATGAAAATTCTGTCATCATTTACTCACCCTGTTGTCATTTCAAACCGGTGTGATTTTCTTTCTTCTGCAAAACACAAAAGAAGATGTTTGAAAAATGTGGGAACCAAAAACCGTTGGTCACCAGTCACTTCTATTGGACACAAAACCAATACAAGTCAATGGGAACCAACGGGTCTCTGTTAGCAAAATATCTTCTTTTGTATTAGTATCTTCTTACAAATATTACAATCAGAGTTATTATAGTTTTGATTTTAGTTTTATTTATTATTAATATTTTAAATTAGCTTTTATTTTTAGATTTTTAGTTTTTGTGTTAATTTTAGTTCAAGTTTTAGCAATTCGGGTAAATGCTTTTGTCATTTTATAATTTATTGGTTTATTTTTAATGTTGCTATATAAGATTAATACATTTTTACTTTAGTTTTATTTTAGTTTTTGTTTATTATTATACTGAAATTTTACTGCTTTAAACTTACTTTTTGAGGTAACATTTCAAATTTTCCTTGAGTTAAGTTTTTCCAATAATTTTTAGGTCAAAATTGTATTTGATTTCAATGAACAGGAACGTTTTAGTTCCTAGTAAACTAAAATAACCTTGATTACAATTAAATAAATCTTTGAATAATGGCTGTCAAAAGCGATAAGCCATGATAAATGAAATATTAGGAATAGGACACCGTTCTTAAGATTTAGTCGAAGCTCCTCCAGGATCTCAACACATTGTCCCGAAGAGTCCCGCTATGCATTTTAACAACCATCATCGCCGCAGAAGTCTGATTCATTGAGATGCAATGAATGTGAAGAATCCCTTTTGTGTTGAACTTTAAGGTCACCTGCGCGCTGCTCTTTTTACTGCCATGCGTATCCGTACTCTGAGTTACAACAATCATACTTAAGTCTGTTTGTGCTATTAGAGCCATCAGTAAACTTGAAGAACAGCATTAATATTAATACGCTCATATTTTTCCCGACCATTAACGCCAAATACGTCGTGGTTGAACGAGTAGGGAATTGCATAACAGTATTGAAGAAGTACAGGCTGTTTAGTTCCTCTCAGATTTCTAGGAGATCTGCTGATTTGGAAAGCCTTTTCTTTAGGACGGGGAGGTTTATTATGATTCCTGTATGGAGATGGACAGATAGATGAATAGATACCGTAACCCAAAGCTCACTGTTGACAGTGTGATATAGAATATTGGATTTGAGTCTCACACGTATGTAACTTGGTAGACGGTTTATTTGCAAAGCCTGAGACCTTATGGCTTTGATTTAACATTCTTTTCCCCTCTTAATTCTCTTATGGTGGGGATGACCTTCGAAACAAACCTAATAAAACCCAGAAGCATTCCATCTAAATATGTTTTAAGTGTAGAGATTGAATTTTCTTTGGTCGATTTCCTTGCGGCATGCTTGCAGAAACTGTAGCTGTCTTGCAAACAGAGTTTACCTACATGCGATTACTAAGGAGATTGTGTCTTATTTGTTGGTTTACATACTAAGGATTTGACTTTTTGTTGCACATTATTGCTAACCCACTGTCCCAAACCTCCAACAAAGCCGTCGACCCCCTCATTCTTCAATCCTGTGCACCTCTCACATGGCTCCTATTGAAATATGTCCCCGTTTTCTCCACAAACTCTAGCTGAGCCTTTCCCTCATAAAAAGGATCGTGAAAGCCATAAGTCTGCGTCACGCCATGCCACATTCTGCTGCATTCTTGTACACAACACTGGCGGCCAAGCACATTAATTAGTTTACGCAGATCTTCTTCTCGACGTAATGTAGTGAATGAAAAATGAGTGACAGATGACAACCGTATTTCTTTTATAGGTGTCGTCCTAACAGCAGTGCTGAAAAAGTGAATGATCATTCAGTAATTCAAGAGGAAAGTGCTGTGATATATTTGAAGATGTGTCAAGGAGCACCTCAAACATGTGTATCGCTCAACGACTACATGATTTAAACGCTCCGGAAAATGTAAAACATGAGGTGTCCAGATCCCGCCACAGTACACAGAAGGACATTGATACACATATAGGCTGGATAAAGATAACCACTAGAAAATTATTGCGATTTTTAAATGAATATGTGACACACAAACACAATTGTAAATAAATGATGTAATACATACTATACCATGGTCTGTTTGAATACTTGATACTGATTGGCTGGAAGGCGTGCATTAAAATCGTTTAATGCACGGGTGGTTCCAGCAAACTCCGTTTACGGAAGTCGTGCCACTCGGCGGCCATGTTTGCTATGCCTCTGGGCAGCTATTTACGTCATAGCAAGTCCACAATCCTAACTACTTGAAAGGGGGAAGGCAGATATTTCTAAAATCGCTGGCACGCTAAAACAGCATATTTCCGATCAATAAGTAAACATGACAAGAACTGTATCGTAACTTTGGTTTGCTAAGCTTAAATTGCGCTAAAAATCCCCTTTTTTGGAGGTCGCCTCAACTACTGCGCCTGCGCACAGCCTGGCAAGCGCCTCACGAGAGCCCCGCCCCAGAAAATCGTCAGTCTTTACTGATTGACTCGTTTTACTGGAAGGCGGGACTTCCTTCGCTAGAGCGGCCATATTGACCGTTACATTCCTCGCCATTTATTGTTACGGCAGTGGCGCATCTTGTTAATATTAATATCTTTGGTTTCGGTAAGTTTGATCATCATTTGAAATTAACTCCACCTTTCACATTGCGCTGATAACATCAATAACAGCTTTAACTTGGCAAATGTATAAGCGGGATAATCCATGGCTAGCCGTGCGCTAAAGGATTTTAATGCACTTTGCAGAGGCAACCACCCTCCGTTTCGCGTCGGGTGGTTCTTGACCTCCACATCATGCATCAAAATCCTTTAACGCATGGCTAGCCATGGATTATCCCTTACATAATTGTAACTGTCTATGATACACCTGACGTTAGTGAAGTAATGAAAATGTGTCGTTTTCACAATCTTTTTATTTTAAAGTTACATTTTTGAGCTTTTTGCCTTTATTATGATAGGACAGTGGAGAGGTGACAGGAATGTGCTGGAAAGAGACAGGGCCACAGGAGACGGGAATCGTACTCAGGTCGCCGCGAGCGTACTATACCGCTATATGTTGGCGCACTAACCACCAGGCTATTGGTGCCGACCACTTTCACAATTTTTAACAATTAATGCGTAAGTTACACTCAGCAATCACCTTCAATTTGAATAACAACATTTTATATACAACGTCGGCAAACGTTTCATTTCACTAAAGGCATAGTTCACCCCAAAACGAATATTCTGTCATCATTTACAAAAACTGTTGCTTTAAACCCGTATAAATGTTATTGTTACACTGTATAAAAGGAAAGTTATTTGGAAGAATGTATGTAAACTAACAGTTCTTGGGTACCATTGACTACTATAGTAGGAATTAGGAAATGATACTGTGTTGGTCAATAATGCTCCAGAACTGTTTGTTTTCCCAAACGCTTCAAAATATCTTCTTTTGTGTTCAACAGAAAAAAGAAGTTAATGCAGATTTGAAACAACTTTTTAAAAGGGATACTTCACCCAAAAATGAAAATGCTGTCATCTTTCACTCACCCTTAAATTGTTCCAAACCAACCATTGCCATAGTATTGAAAATAAATACTAGGGGAGTCAATGGGGGGTGAGATTTGACAATCTTCCAGATATCTTCCTGTGTGTTCAGCAGAACAAAGACATTTATACAGGCTTGGAACAATCTGAGGGTGAGTAAATGATGACAGAATGTTTGGGTGAAGTATCCCTTTAGATCCACTGGATTCTTTTTACTCAAACCTTAATACTGCTGTTGGGCAATTACAGCATTATGGAGGTGACATTTTCAGTTAAAACTTAAAATATAAATTGAGAGAATCAAAGAATGTACAGTATTTATTACCAATATATTGAACCATCTGTTTACACTGTATTTTACTAAACCAGGCATCAGAAAAATACCAGTCTATGCAAAAGTTTTTTTTAAAAGAGAGAAAAAAGAATATGTTATGGATGTGATAAAAAAGACGCATGTTTTTACTTTGTAGGATTTCTGTAAAGTAAAATGTACAAACCAGAATCAAGAATAACCAACAAATGGAGAAGGGATATCTCTTCATAGACCTCAAAATAGTTATTTTATGTTCATGTGCCCATTTCTGATCAATAGGGACAGTTATGGATGTGACAAATCACTTACCTGACTATGGAAAACAAAAAAAAAAAAGCTTTAAAATCTTTAAAGGAGACTTCACATGGGCATTTAAACCACCAAATATTGACATCTGACCTGGTAAAAACGTGACTTTTTCATCATAAGGTTGACGTTTGCGTGAAATTGCCCAATAGCAAATCATCATAAATCATGTGTCAATCATTCAAACACAAAATGACATGTAATTAAAACCGTTAGTTTTTTACTGGGTTATTTAAACTGTAATTGTAAATGTAGTCACGCACTTATACACACAGAATCAGTTTTATTTCTTGAAAAGTACTGTAGCATATAGCCGGCCATTTCCTGAGCACTGAACAGTTTCTCCCTGTTCTTGTTCCTTACATATTCCAACCACATGTAAAACTATCCAAATATTTATGGAGACAATCAGGTGTGCCAAACGGTTTTTATAGTGTGCAAGTTCTATGTTTGGCCCTGAACAACTGAAACATTTAATATGAATATGTCTGAGCGTCTGACTCATGGGAAGTTTCTAAGGCCTGTAATTGTCCTCTAGCGATGATGACATGGTCTGAAAGCCTTCCAACAGGAAGCCACTGTTGTCACTATCTGACTGCGGGGGAATAAAAAATATGGTCACGTTATGTATAAAGCTGGACCCCTGCCTCTGTTGAAAAACCATTACACCTGCTGCTCTCCAGTTTCAGCACAACTATTTCAGCTCTGTGTCACACAACACCCAGAGATCAACAGATGCCTGGAAAATTATAGCCAAACAACTTTAGTTAGGACCTCTGATAAACGCGGATTGGTTCCTCCTAAAAATGATTATGTAGCCTGATTGAAATGTAAATAAGAACAATTATGCTTTTATGATGAAGATCTACAAATATTGCTGTGGAAACTAGGCTGAATTATAATTATTTACACATACTGTACATTTGTGTTCATTTTTCATTGTGAAATTTTGCGCCTGTGAATTTTTTTGTCATGTAAAATTACATGTTTTTATGTTATTTTACACCCATCTTGTAAATTTTCAGTCTACTTCTGTAATTGTTCATTTTTTTACTCTATTGAAATGCCACAAAAAGTTTAATTTCCGGCAGCTGGGTCGCTAGTAAAATACCATAAAATACCAGTTTTCATCATGTAAAATTACATGTTTTATATAAGTTTACAACTTTGCTGTCTAGTTCTGTAAATTGTATTTTTTTAACCATATTTAAAAGCCATAAAAATGTTTAATTGCGGCAGTAAAATTTCGTAAAGCTACAGTTTTTTACAGTGTGAGGTAACGATAGTACAATGGTGTTCTGATTTACATTTAATTGCTCATTTTTACAGAAGTTTAATAATGATTCAATTTCCTGTCATAACTTTATTCCGGAATCAAGTGGAAAAGAAAAAGACAAGGAAAAATATTGCCATTGTAACTGTGCAGTTTGGGTGCTCAGGGCTGTGTTGACTTTGGCTGTATTTGTCTCTAGCCAGATATCACATTCCCTGGGAAATAGATTTATAAGCTGTGCTACTGTAGGAAAATCAGTCTAATAAAAACGTGTTCATCAAAATCTACCTGTGATAGATAGCCATGGGATGCTGGATAAATAAAGTTTCATTGACTACCGTACGCAGAAGAAACGGGAGTCTCTAATGATCTCCCTCAGTTTAGTCCCGTAGGGTTGAGTTTTGGAGGTAGCCACACCCAGGCTGGCCATTGGCTCAGGGCTGCATTGAGGAGATTTAAAGTGTTTGAAGAGAGAGAGTTGGAGGAGTCGGGACAGTGCTGGTCAGGAGGGCCCTGAACACTGAGCTTGTAAACAGGTGCTTGCAGTAATAAGCGCTCCGTCAGCGTAGCAGGGATATTAATGTGGAAGGGAATACACTGAGGGTAAGACAGCTGTAGCTTCATTATTGTCTGTGCATGGACTGTTTTAAAACGTATTCTACGTTCATTAATATTTATTTGTTTAATGAGGATTGTGAGTGACTTGTTGCAGCCATTCAGAAAAAAACTCACAGACTTTATTATTAGTGACATAAAAGAAAAATGAACTGCTGTGCTATTTTTAATTATTTTATAACATTCTAAAATAATTTGTCAGGTAAAATGTATAAAAGCATTTTATTTAATATCATCTAAATTAAATAGTTTACAAAAAGTATTTGAATATTAGTATGTTTATTATTATTACCATACTATACTTTAGTCATTTTTAAAGGGTCATGAAAATAGTGCCTTCTTAACAGTTCTATAGTTTCACTTTCTACAGTATAATTTGTCTAAAATCCTTTTGATTTTAAAACGTTTTTACGTATCTCCCTTAAGCTAAAAGCTTAATAAATTCAACATTTTCATTCAATTAAAATGCAAAGTAATTGCATTTTAATTGAATGAAATAATTGCATAAAAACGACTGCATTTATTCAGTATTCAGTACTCTCATTTGAGACGGTCATTTCTAGTTTTTAAATGGATAAACTGTTTATTTTCAATCAATAATGCTAAATAAAGTTATTTTATGCGTTGGACACTTGGATGATTCATTACAGTAAATATATAACACATACAGTAAATAGATATACAGTATAATTCAGGATTTATATTTCTCTGTTCTAGTATCGTTTAAAAAATATTTTTACCCGCTATACAGATGAATACGGATTCTACTTTCTTTCTGTATTGTGTATTGCTAAAGTATATCTTCAGTTTCTTAATGTGAAAGCTGCCAACAGTATCTGCCTTTAGATCAGATGTAACTGTCAGCTCAACCTTTTTATCATCATCTCTGTCTCTCTTATCTTTTCTCTGAGGCACATGTGTGCTATTTAACCAGTTAGGACCCCACGTACAGACAGGCTCCATCCTTCCTTAAGAGGAGAAGCTACTGTGCTGGCTGCAGGTATTATCTGAACCACACATCAGATGAACAGCAGATGTTGCTTGCAGCCTGTAAAGGGCAGGTTTATTAAACGCCGTCTGCACATTACACAAGACTAACAGAGTCAATTTTGGGCCCCCGTAACCTTTTCAAGGCTTCTGTGGTTTGGGTCCTTTGCAGTACATACTAAGGGAAGGAAATGAGGCTAGCTAGTTTTGAGATGAACTGCTCTCAGATCTTGTTAGTTGAAAAGTAAAGGGTAAAATCACTTGTGTTGCATGCTTGTGACGTGCGGTCTCCACCATCTCTTGCGCTTTCTGCATCGGTAAACCTTAAATCTGCTTCCTGATGGTGCAACTGGGGCTTCAAATGCAGAGGAACAGACTGTCTTTGTCTTCCGCTTAATGCGTCTCAGGAGAGGTGAAGCCACAGTCTGGCTTTCTGTTTTCCCACCCTTGACTTCACTAAATTTAGTCTCCCCTCAGAACATGATTAATGCGCTTCAGTCTGTTTGTATGTCTTATTGCTTGTAGGTCTTTGCCCTATAGTTCCTGAATGTTATGAATGAGTCAAAGCCACAGCATTGAAAGATTGTATTTTGACATACAGTTGAAGTTCGGGTGAATATAGCCATCGGCCACTACAAGCTGCCCTTGTTCTCTGTGTTTAACCAGGGTCTTTTTAAACATAAATATGAAAAGAGAATTGGTATTATGTTGGTGATACTGGATGTGCGTAGTGCAGGAGAAAATCCTTTTAATTATTTATTTTTTAAAAAAAAATTATATCACGGTGTTTTACTTTGATTGTTTTATTTTATATTTATTTTTTAATTATATATTATTTTTACTTTCCTAAAACAAAAAAATCTAAGAAAATCCTTTTAGTTGATTATTTAATTAATTATTTTTATTTTATATCACGGTGTTTTACTTTGATTGTTTTATTTTATATTTATTTTTTAATTATATATTATTTTAACTTTTATAAAACAAAAACAAAAAAATCTAAGAAAATTGAATTTCTCTGAGGAAAAACTGTGTAAGATACCTATCAGATAATGTCTTGAGTCAGTCTTGAGTTTAGCTTAAAGTCACTGTGAAATTGACAACTTTTTTTCCCGATCACCTTTTTTAATTCAAAAACGACCTCTCTTCACTTCCTGACACAAGTAGAGGCGTGAGGGCGGGGATATCGGAAGATTGCAGCGATTAGCAATTGACAGGGATCCAGTTCTCAATGGCCCTACATCTTTTCCACATTTAAGACGTCCTTTCACTCGAATACGTCACGATATGAAGAAAAGCTAATCACTACTTCGTTTCGACTTGAAATGATTTATTTTTATACCATTCTGTATACAATTGACATAAATTGTACAGTTTGCTAATAAATGCACATGTTTAATGATGTTGAGATATTGACATCGGACAACAAAACAATTACTGTCTATAAAACACATCTATGAAATGTAATAAAAAACTATATAAATTGGCACCACTTTCGAGTTCATTCATTGGGTGGTTACAAATGGGCAAAGTGTTTTCAGCAATAGGAATCTGTTGCTCTTCTCTGTAACAGAAGGCCAGCATTTCTTTTCAATGTTTGTGTGTGACATGGACATGCCCTCAGTAGGGGTGAAGAGTGAGAGAGAATTGGCAGATCTTTCTCGAATGCTCTCCAAGATAAATAAAAAGAGAAAACGGCACACATGAAATAAAAGCCACTGACAGAAAGCAATAAACGAGACTCTGGAAGGGCCCTGCTGGTCCAGTATGTGTGTGGCGTCCGGCTCTGTGATGTGGGATACGGCAGGACGGTAAAAGATCTCAGTACTGCACCATCCAATTACCATCACAGAGCCAGTGAGACACTCCACTGCCCATTCCCACTTTTAGTGTCCCGACTTTTACCTCGGGTGATATATCAATTCTAAGAGATAATGGTGTAATGGGACCTTTAAGTCAAATAAACAAGGGTAACGGCTTCCCAGAATGCATTCCAGCCTGAATAAACTATGTGGTTACTGGATTATCGTTTTGCTGTTTGCTGACTTTATTTAAGCCACGGTTGTTATTTCCCATCGCTGTTGAGCCCATAACTTCACCACACAACAAATAACTAACATTTGACTTCAAAAGGTTTGTTAATCAGCACCATTATTGAGTTTTCTTTTAAAAACGCACTTAAGCACTTGCTTTTGTACAGTCAACGTTTCGTAAAGAAACACATTTATGATATTGAGTGATTATTTAGACAGTCTTAAGTCTGTTTTTTTTTTAACTTTAATATTAAGGTTGTTAAATGACGTTTTATGAACAAACCATTTAGGACCATGTAAAGGAACAGTTCACCCAAAAATAAAAATTCTGTCATCATTTACTCACATTTGAGTTGTTCAAAATCTGTATAAATGTCTTAATACAGAACTTTCAGAACTGTTTCCTTTCCTACATTCTTCAAAATATCTTCTTTTGTGTTCAACAGAACAAAGACATGTATAAAGCAATGTTTCTATGGTAGTCAATGGGGTCCAAGAACTGTTTGGTTACAAGCGTTCTTCCAAATAGCTTTCTCTATGGTTCTTTATGGAACCATACAGTGATGAAGTCGCCTACTTTTTAGGAACCTTTTTAAGGGCGAACATAAATTATTTGTTACAAAAAGCAGCCACAAGCAACGTTGTTTAGTTGCTTGATCCTTGTGGCATAAATTCCAGATTTATCTGTGCTTCTGTGCACATTTTTACCTTGGTCCTATGGGAGTGCTCTCTCATTTCTGCAATTCCACATCTGCTTCTGAGCTCTTTGATGCGTGTTGCTCCCTGTTTATATTTAGGCTGCACGCTCCGTGCAGAGATTTTCTCAATGTTCGGAACAAAGCGTGGCGTGAGTGAGTGGTAAAACAAATGAAAATTTCACAGACCCGGTGATACGTGCTGATATTTTAGGTCGTTTATTTTGGTTAGTTGTCAGCATGTGAAATATTGACTTGTGTCAACTTCTGACCGACTTACAACAAAAATATCCAATCTGGAGCCGTGAAGTGGATGTTTTGTTTTCACAGGTTCTGCAAAATGATTTGGTTTAGAAAAGCACAGTTGATGAATGTCACTTTGGGTCCTGTGGGCTCACAAGGGCCCTTGTCCTTCCATTGCATAATGACTGGATACATGCGTATAATGTTTGTTAAATTTGCGTAAATTTGGACATTTCGTATTTAACTGTATTGCTTATGTGCTTGTTTATGCTTAAGTTCTGCATGACATGAGATAGATTTTTTGCATGCTCTTGTCGAAATATGATTTCACGTCCTGTCTCCTGGTCACATTGTTGACCTTTGGACAACACAAATAGAAACAGCTATGCAGTTATCCTTGAACCTGTATGTCGGACCTTTGGGTATCTTTACATGTGCATCAAAAAACACATTTGATTTCAGTAGCCTACAGTATTTTGCATAAAACGCTAATTTATAAAGATACGAAAAGTAAACAGTATACATTCTCTTTAGAAGAGCAACATACGTGATTTCAACCCATTTGTTTCTGCATCAAAATTCCCAGACCACACAAGCTCAGACAACTACCGTTAATGAAGTATATTAAAACAGGTATGCAGGGGTCCTGCTTTCCACTGGTGCTCATGAGAAGCAAATTACTTTTATGCACATAAGCAAAACACCCCAGGTGGCTCTAAGCCTACTCTTTTCATGTATGCTATATTTATGTAGAGATGCATTAAAGAGTTTAAATGACATCACCGGGGATTACATCATTTAGTTAGAAGGCTTCCGTGCTCCCTGAAGCCCTTGTGGCCGTGGATATGCAATTTATGGGTTGGATGGAATGTGCTTGGCAAACATACGGTCTGCCCAGTTCTTACAGTAGAACCAGACATCTATAATACTGTCCTTGTAAAACAAATTTTGCTCCATTAAACATAATGTGACATCTTGCACATTGATTTTTATCACGTGGGTTGCATGCAAATCGAGCTTCTTACTGGAAGGTGAGACCTCAGACCATGAGGAAAATTTGAGACAGAAAAGTCCACCGCACACTTAACATAACATGAACCAATTCATTTCTACTTTCTTCCAGAAACCATGATCATCAGATTTAACTGGCTAAAGAGAGGTCTCTTCCTTTTGGGGATGCTCTTCATGTCGTCCCGACTCGTTCTCTCTGAGGAAGCGGCTGGAGAAGAGAAAGGAGTCACGTTCAGTCATGTGTACAGGATTGACTCTGGTTGTAAGCAGGGTTCCCAGGTCGGCCAGCTTTCACAGGACCAAGCTTCAGATGGACAGACACTTACAGTAAATGGAGAGAATGACATCGTCTTCAAGCACAACATACGCCTGCAGTCAGCTGCCTGCGGGTGTGCGGATTCAGAAGACTTCAAATCTCTGTTATATCGTGTGAATGGTCTGGAAGAGGAGGTGACTTATCTAAAGAATCAATGCGCTCAGGGCTGCTGTAAAGGAGGATCAGGTATAACATCAAACCCAGATTCGGAGAAACCCAAACTCTTGATTTCTCTTGATCTAGTGCAGTGGTTCTCAACGGGGGGCCAGGGCCCACAGGGGGGGCCCAGCTGACTTGCAAGGGGGGGCTCAAGAGGACTAATGTTTTAAAATTAGCATTGAAATACGTTTAAAAACGAAAAAACAAGATATTTCTTATTTTTTGGCCATTATAAAGAATAAATGTCTTTGCAGTCAAAAAGGGAGAGGACCCCTGATCTAGAGTCTATCTATCTAGAGCTTAATTTTAATTCTGACTAGAAATCTTAAATCTAGGGTCGCGGCCCACCAGTGGGTCCCACCATTTTACGTTCATTGTGCTTTTGATCAGAACACAAGCAACCAAGATACCTTACAGCTCTCAAAATGCATATCTGTAATATCGACTCATTGTGTATGTGTATGGATTATAAAAGCATAATTCAAACACCTCCATACCTGTGGATCAGATGAAGAAAATCTGTTCTCTTGTTCTAGGTTTAGACACTAGCTGCAGTGGTCATGGCACCTACCAGCACGATTCATGCAGATGTAAGTGTAACCCAGGTTGGGAAGGTCCAGACTGCTCCATCTCATCCTGCCCCGACGAATGCAACGATAATGGCCGCTGTGTTGATGGACGCTGCGTCTGCTATGAAGGCTACACCGGCCATGACTGCAGCCAGCTCACGTGCCCCGACGACTGCAACGATAAAGGCCACTGCGTGGATGGCAAATGCGTGTGCTTCAGCGGTTTCTCTGGAGAAGACTGCAGCGTCGCCAGTTGTCCAAATAACTGCGTAGGAAATGGACGCTGCGTGGATGGACAATGCATCTGTGATGAGGGATTCTTTGGACAAGACTGCTCCATGGGTAAGTTTCTCAGTTTGAGAATGTGAGGTTTACAGTAAAATTTCAAATCTTTTGTCTAAATGTTTTTTGTAATATGATTATAGTCTGTTTACTTCATTTGCTTATTAAAGTGCATCTCATTAGTGGCCACAAAAACTGCACAAACGTATTTGTATTATGTAACATATGCATAATTTGCTTGGTTTTGTTTGCAATTTAAATATAGAACAACATTAAACATTTAAGGCGATCCATTACTTTTTTGATAAGAAATAAAAAAATCAGGTACAGTATATCAAGTAAATTAAAAGTACAATAGCACAAAACAAATTACTAGTACAAATACAATACAAATACACTGTAAAAACAACAGAAAATATTCTGTAAAATAACATGTTTTTTTTTGTAATTTGACGGTTTCTGACTGTATTTAAAAAAAAGGAAACTGTAAAATAACAGTTTATAGGACATTATACGTGAAAATTTGTAAAAAAATAAACAAGTACAACTGTAAATTTACCCCGATTCACAATCTCACTGGAAATCTGAGTTTGACTTAAAGTGATAGTTCACCTAAAAATGAAAATTGTGTCTCACCCTTGTGTCATTTCAAACCTGTATGATTCTCTTTCTTCCCCAGAACACAAAAGAAGATATTTTGAAGAAAGTCAAATTCACCCATTCACTTACATTGGTTTTGCATCCATACAATAGAAGTGAAATGGGGGCCAGTTTTGTCCTTCAAAATATCTCCTTTTGGGTTCTGCTGAAGAAAGTCATACAGGTCTGAAATGATAAGAGGTCGAGGAAACGATGAAAGAATTTTTCATTTTTGGGTGAACTATCACTTTAGACCAACGTAAAGATAAGTGCATAAATGTGCCGGTAAATGTACAGGTAGTTGTATATTTTATGAGGATTTTGAGGCAAAAGTTACGGATTGCAGCTTTAAGAAGTTTGTTCATAATATAAACTACGTCTGTGGTTTAAGGGCTCTTGGGTGACCACGAGGGGAAAATTACTTCATGAAGCATTAACCTTGAAACCAGTCGGATAATATTATTTCAGAGAAAAATAATTAAAGCGCCTATTTGCAATCACCTGGTTTAATAATTTATACATTTTCGAGGGGCCAAAAACTTTAGTGGCACTGTATCTTTATTTAAAGCAGGTATTTTGAGCTACCTCAAAAAAAAGTTAGGTATCCATTCTTGAGCTTTACGAAGTAAATTTACTGGTACTTCTATTCTCCTATAAACACTTATATAGCAGCTAATTGCACATACTGCGGTAGTTCATTTATCCACATTAACTCTCTTGTTTTTCAGTCTCCTGCTGGAGGGAAACGGTAACAGATAGGCTTCATTAGCAGAGGGGAATTGTTTTTTATCAGACCCTTTCTGTTCCACCCGCCCAGACCTTCAGAGAGACGTGGAGTGCCTCAGAGTTGGAATGCGTGGATAGATGAGAAGACTTTCAAAAAATATTAGGCATGGCAAGAGCCTTAGGGTGTGACATATAATCTATGTTAACACTTCTTAAATGGTTTCTTAGGGGAGTTAGGGCACAGGGTAATTGAGTCCAAGAATGATAATAGTGGGGAGGTGGAGGTAAACACTGCAAACTAGTCAAACAGATCATTTGAGCTGTTACAATCTCATGATCTTGACACTAATCGGCTTCCTTGAGGGTTTCAGCTGTTCATCCTTTGGCTGAAGGATTTTCCATATCTAAAGCTATCATTATGAAATCACATCCATCTGTGCTTATATGGGAAGTCTGACTTAGATTGTAAAATTTTAACATGTCGCTTTAAATGTTGGTTTACCATGGCCACCAGAAGCAATAACAAATACTGAGTTATGTAGAGATATTTAAGTGAGTTCGGTGTTTTCAATGCCCAAACAGTATCCAAAATATATTTAAATCAGTCATTTTTAGCATTAGATCATACATCTGGCATAAAAGCGCACAGTAAATTTGAGTGGAAATGTGCGAATACTTAGACTTTTGGTTAAGAAGTATAAACAGAAAGACTTGTCTGTAAACTCCATGGAAAAAAGAACTTGCATATATACATGAATGAAAGTCAAGGCTGACAATGTGGAAAAAGATTACAAACCCACATATTAAATCTGAATGAGAAGCAGAGAAGCAAACACCATGATGCATTTTTACTGTATAGTATGTTTTTCGTAAATGTGGTTGAGCATCGAAAGGTCAGCATGCCAGCTTTGTTCTAACCACATAGAGTCTGGATGTCTTTATGCCAGCTTAGTGCAGATGTAGAAGATGAAGTTTACCTACTGTGCTGCATAGAACGGGTTACACTGCAGAAAAAGAAACACATTTTAACTTAATTACAATAGGTTGATTCAATTGAGTACCGCAGAGATGACTTATTTTTGTATGCAAACCCCGGAAGCGAGTTAGCATTTTAAGACTTACGCTTCCATCGCCCCAAGGTCTGGGGTTTTTTGTTTTTGGTAAATCACCTGAAATAAGGTCTGTAGCTAAGAAAACCACTAAATGTTTTCACGTTTTAATCTATGACATTAAACACACCAGTTATAGCCCGCTTGTGATTTTTTAGAGCTTTACAGTGTCTTTAAAACGGCGGTTGCTAACAAGTTGCTAAAAGCACCTACTTTCTTTGGCGGGGACGTTAGATGTCATCGCGCATATAAATCTCACCAATAATGCAACATGGGCACAAATGTCTAAAATCGTTGTGGGGGATTCGTTCACGGAGTAATTACTGTACTTGCCAGGGAACACGTTTTTTTTGTTGTTGAGAAAGTTGACGGAGGTTTGGTGGTGGCGACGTTGATATCGAGCGTTCGTAGTGTACTCTGTTTATAGCATCTTGTTAGCTTTTTACTTCTGCCGATTGTATTTAGGCTTCAAAAATAGCGAATATTGTGTTAATCTGTAAAGATGATCTTGATGGACAAAAAGCGTAAACATCATAAACATTTGGTAATCACAAATCTTATTTTTTGCTATCTTCCAAAAGTCCATGGTTAAAATGAATTGGCTTTCGGTCGAGGGAATCAGCCCGGCGCTTACTTTCGGGTTAGCCTACAAAAATACGTCATCTCTGAGCCACTCCATACATGTACAAGCTCCTCCTTTCAGTACTTTTATTTTGAAATGATGTGAAAATTCATGCATAGTCTCTACAAATTAAAAGTTCATTTATATTTATTTAAAGGCAGTTTCATTTATTATTTCTCTGCCATAAAGAAGCACCACCGTTGATTTATGAAAGCTTGTCTAAACTGAATTCTGTTGTAATTATAAGGGGCAACCAAACAATTCAATTACAATCACTCACTTTCTTTCCTTCCGAGTGACTGATGTTACAGTAATTCATTGGTCCTGATGGGGTATTATTTTTCAGTGGAACTGCTGCTGGTAAACCCTGGAGAGAACCGTAGGAACGGCTGTATTAACTGCCACTGGGTGGAAAGGTCTCTTGTGTAGAACTTAAGGAAAAAAATTGACTTCCTGTCCCTCACGGACCTGCTGTTCATTCTTTCCTGTGGACTCCACAGCACCCGTCTCTCCCTCTTGGCTTCCCCCAGTGGATTTCCCAGATTTTGCAGTATTTCCTTAAATATACAATCTCTGCTATGTTTCTCTCCATAAGTCTTTAAGTGTTAATGGAAACTCCAGGGCTGCTTTTTTGCCTCTTGGGTTTCTGGGTTGTAATTGGGATGTCATCCCTCTTTTTTCATGCTTTGTATTCAAAATACAGACTGTACTTGATGGAGGCTCGCCGCTACTTTAACCACAGCTAAAATGTAGAAATCCTTTAATCCCCTAATAATAACGTAACTCAAATGCACTGCGAGGATTCTAGGAATGGACAAGATAAAACGCAGAAATGTAAACTCCATATTCCTGCATAAAATGTAAATATCCCCGAAACAAGACAGATTTACCTTCAAAGGAACAGTTCACCCAAAAAATGGTTATATATGTATTAAATAATATCCCAGCTTGATAATGGGAATGGATAGAGACCCAGTTTTGAAACTCCAAAAAGCGCACATATCTATCATAAAATCACATTTGTTGTCGTGTGTCTTGTGACCATGGGAACCAATATATTTATACTATATAGATGTATAGATATATTTTGTTGCTGTGTGAAAAACAGAAAGAAAGAGAGAGAACCCTTTATGTAACAGATCACCCTCATCCTTTAGTTTTAGGTCCAAAGGGTCTCCGTCTGATCAAGGTTACAGATGTGTCTCTGCTGGTGGAGTGGGAGTCTGTCAAAGGAGCTGAGTACTACATCCTGTCCTACTATCCAAAAGGAGACAAGGGAGCCATTAAAGAGGTCCGGGTGGAAAACACGAAAAACTCCTACTTAATCACCGGCCTCAGGCCCGGAGTCACTTACATTGTGCAGGTGTACGCTGTCATCAGAGGCATTAACAGTGAATCCGACCAGATAGAGGCCACGACTGGTAAGAACGGCACATTTCTTTAAACACTACAAATACAGTAAAATACCTAGATGTTATCTGTCCAATGAACTGTAAGCGGAGAAATTCAGTTCAGTTGTCAAATGGCCGCGAGATTTTGTGTTCACCGTTATAATGCAGGATGTAACCATATGGGCAGAGTTCAACCAGAAGATGAGAACATACCAAGCACATTTAAATGGAAATTGATGCAGAACAATGAGATGAGCACTAAGCACATTTTGATGCGGTCAGTCCCCACAGAACATTAGACTCCCATGAGAAAGAACAGATCATCTGGATGTTATGATCGAGATGCATGGGACGCTGTCAGTCAACCGGTCAACAAAGAGCTTAAATGTCTGAAAGCATTTCACACACGTAAAGGATAAAGGCCAATTCAGACTTTAGTGTTAGAATATTGGTCTGCAACGAATATCTATCATCTGTGTGACAGAAATTGTTATTCTTTTTCCGTAGCTCAATTGGCAGAGCATTGCATTAGCAAAGCAAGGCAGTGGTTCGAAAATTCATTCGTAAATACATGATCTCCTTTAGCAAAGAAGTGGAAACGTGACAACATCTTAGTTCTGTGTCAGCCTCCGTAGTGCTTCGCAAGGGAGGGGGGAGAGGTGGAGTAAGCCATTGGTTGCAATTCGCAACCTCACCGCTAGATGCCGCTAAATTTCATACACTGAAAATTCAGACAATAAATTCCAGCACATTTTTATAGCCCAATTATGGCCTTCATTTTAATAGCTATGACTTGGAAATGGCATGTGTTAGTTATTTTCCTGGTTCTTTCTTCAGAGGTCTCTGGGGTCGATGGTATCAAGGTTTTGGGCCAGACAGAAGACTCCATCCAGGTGGACTGGAAGAACCCTGCCACTGCAGTGGACTACTTCAAACTGACCCATGCTAGCCCCGATGGACAGGAGGGACGGGAGAAAGTGGCAATGAGCCAGGAGGCCAGGACCGTGCACACCATTGTAGGTCAGTCCACTGCGTTCATCCCTTTGAGTTTCATAGTGCTGTAAGTTAAGTGGCTGTGTACTGGGAGCAATACGAATGTGTGTTTTTTAGGTCTCAACCCAGGAACAGAATATCAGATATCAGTGCAAGCAATCAAAGGTGAAATGGAAGGCAAACCATCTCGCGCCACAGGAGTCACAGGTCAGTAAAATGTCTAATGTGTGCATATTGTTTCTAGTGAGTATGAGGGGTTTTCGTTTTCTCTGCTGCTTTAAAGCTGCAATGCGTAACTTGTTTTCTCTGCCTAACTTTTGCAAAATTAGCATTTTTTGTTTTTAGGGATTTAGGGATTGATCCACACGCACACACACATGTATGTTTTATTATCTCCGTGGGGACAGTCCATAGGCGTAATGAGTTGTATACTGTACAAACTGTATATTTTATCCCCTAACCCAACCCCTACACCTAAAGATCGTAGAAAACTTTTTGCATTTTTAGATTTTCAAAAATTATCGTTCTGTACGATTTATAAGCTTTTGTGCCCGTGGGGACCTCAATTTTGGTCCCCACAGTGACACGGGTTCCCATGAGTTGGTGTGCATTCAGGTTTAGGTCCCCACTAACATATAAAAACCAAGTCCACACACACACACACAAAGTTATATAAATAATTAAACTTAAAAAAATTATGCCTGGAATTTGGACGGCTAAAAAATAAACATGAAGAAATCAGATAAGTGGCCTGCATGTTGACGGCAGAGATATTGACGGCAATATTTTAATAGAGGAAAAATGCTTTAATATTTTTACGGTGTACTTCACTCTAAACAGTATTTCCTTCTAAAAGGGTTCAGTGTACTAAGGTAGTTAAAATCTTTACAACCTACTGCGTAGGACAGATATTTTCCTTGTCACCATAAATCAATTAAATTGCTTCCTTGACCGAAAAAACAACAATCCATTTTTGTTATTTTACCCCAGGCTATTGAAACGTGGCAGCTCTAACATTTCTAGCCCCAAAAAATACACATGTCCAAAACCAACAAATATTCTTGAAGAACAATAAATGAGTTATAGTACCGTGGCCCCCATAAGTGCATAATGATGTCTAATGAAATTAATACGGAAATGTGATTTGTACATGTCTGTGCCTTTTGGAAATGTTGCAGAATATTCAGATGGATTGCCCGTCTTTTAAAATGTCTATCTGCTGTGGTCCTTAAATAATTGAACATCATCAGTCATGTTTTAGACATAAATGTGATCGTTTTAACTTGAAACAATATTTATGGCTATTTAGGGGCTGTAATATTTCATGTTTAATATTTATGCCTGAGTGCGTTTGGCCCAATAATGAGTTCATTCCTGTAGAATTATGGTTCGGTAAAATTATAGTTGCAAAGAAAACTTTACATATGTTACCACAGCTATTCTCATAGGGCGGCTTTAATATATCAAAAGTGTGGCTGGAGAATGATTTTTATTCTTTATATTACTGCATAAATATATGTCACAGACTATTTATCTATTTATACGGGACATCTACTTTTGACTAAAAGAGCAATAGAATTTTTTTTAGGGGTGGAAAGTTGTCGACAGTATCATTGAAGTTATGTGTGCAACAGGGGTGTGACTTTGGAGAGAGCAGAAAATACAAGCAAAGAGATATTAGTTGGGTAATGACACTAATGAAAAAAAAGAAAAGAAAAAGAAACCATCACAAAAGTTGTAATGGATTTACTGGTTATAATAGGAATTGTACTGGTTTTAATGGTTTTAACCTGTTTACTGTCACTGCCCTTTTTGAGCATACACATGAAAATCTAAACTAAAATGGTTATAAATCATGAATACTTAAGATTGGTCTTGTTTGAAAGAAGACATTTTGCAGATTATTGCTGAAATGGAATCACTTAAATAAATAAAAAAATATTTTTAAGATTAATTTGATGGTTATGAAAATATATATATTTATGAATATATATTTATGTAAATAAATATTTGTTTCAGGGAAAAAATGCTAGAAATACAAAGCCACACGTTTAACCAAGTTGTGTTCTGAATTTGAGCTTGAAATGAAAAAAAAAAGAGATCTGTTACACTTTTAGCTGCTGTACCGCAAATATCCACTTGGGGGACATGAACGCTTCAATTGTAATTCCTAAACACCACAACACATACTGAGAAGTCTTTTTGCCATTTTTTACTTTCTCATGCGCAAACTCAATTAATAAAACACAAATGTATAATTTCACAATAAAAAAAATGCATTTTTACGCAGCACTCTACTTTGGACACCACTCTGGAATGAAATTCTGAGATAATACCACACGGTTGTGAGTTAAAAACAGTGGATTCTTTCTAATAAATGAAAAAGATTTCACATCCAGGCACTCACATAGATTAGATAGGCTTTCATCAGGATGCCAAAAATAAATATTTGCGAATGGTTTTGATGCATATTCCTCTTAACTGATTTTTGTGTCTTTGCCTTGAAAATGACAGGAAACCATTCTCCTCACAGAAGGTTTGGATTTGTTACAAATTATATATACAATATACATTACATATATATGAAGTATAAAAAAGTATTGACAGTGTTTTAAATGCCTTTAATCTGGAAGTGGAACATGACTTTTCAGAAGTCCAAAAAATGTGTTCGTTCGACCCCTTATCGCTTCACTTTAATGATCCCTTTGAGCCTCTAGGCAATTTTAAATGAGTTTTAATTTGGAGTCTAGTGCTTGTTTATATGATGCCTGTCAAGTAAAACACATGACAATGTTTGCCCCGAAGATCTAATCCTTTCCCAGAAAAGTGTTTTTGCTTTGCAGTCAAGATCATCCTCTAGTGTAGCACAACAGACTTAAATCAATAAAATGGCATGCCGTTTGCATTAAGAATCAAGAACTATTAGGGATGTAACAGTATTATCAATTTCATGGTATCGCAATAGCAAATTTGTCTCAATATTATCGTGGTCACATGACTGTATGAAATGATGGTCTTCCGGGCCTTTAACATAGAGAATGTTAAACAATATAATAGATATTACCTCTGTCAAGGTCCAGCTGGTGCAGTTTTTTATTTTATCAGAGGGAGTTTTAAGTCATTTGACCTCTCTCATACTATACCTCATACCTCAAAGCACCAGTTATGATTAGAGGATATAGGAAAGAGGACAGGATATGACATGGTTCATTTGTACATCATTGCAATGTTCAATAATTGTTTATTAAACACGTATGGCACTTTTTTCCAAGTCTTCATTTGTCTTTTTAAATATCGCAATAAGTATTGTAGGCACTACGCCGAGGTATTATCGTACCGTGAGATAGTTGATACCATTACATCCCCAATAACTATATATAACTTCTTTAGTGAGGCACAGTGAAATGTTCAGTTTCAGCATTTTCGAGTCAGAATGTAATACCTGGCTCTCACTTTAAAGGTAAAAGAGCATGCAGTTCGAGTACACGAGTCGGTTTCTGACAGCTGAAGCAGTCATTATAGAGGGGCCTCCAGTAGACAACATTTTCCTTCCAGTCAGCAACTTATAAATTAAAGCACCAGTTGCTCACGTTTTGACTTTTACTCAACTGTAGGGACAGGAAAGGTTTTTTCAGCACTTCCTCTTGGACGTGGCACACGTCGTGCCTGTGCAACACTTAACACAAGAGTGTATTGTCCATCTGATGTGCTGCAATTTTGAGTAATCATACTCTCTATTAAAGACGATATTGAAATTCCTTATGCCGTATAAGATATCCCCACAAAACAGCCATTCAGAATTTAAAACACAGTTTATAGATTTCATCGTGCGCTTCATGAGGGCCCGCTCCCATTTTGTAAGACTTGTAACTTGGTAAGTTCCTGGGAACAATAAACACAAAACTTTAAATTGAAACACCGACTATAACAACGAAACGGCTCAATATAAGAGGTTTCTTCTACAAATGAAGACATTAAATCTGCGCCAGACTCTGATACCTTTTACCGTGCAATAACCAATTCCCTATTCACCGTCAGGTATAGTGTAGGCAATATCACCAACCATCTCTCACATTCTGTTTAACACTTTAAAGCAATGGTTCTCAAACTGGGGCCCCTTGGGGGGCCCCAAGACGGATCCAGGGGGTCCACCGTTTTTGTGGCATTTTATGAAATATGTAAATTTATCGTAGATTTTATGCAATCAGACATCTTAAAAATAAGACCAGCAACCAAAAGATTTGATGTTCCAGAATTGTGTACCCGGATATGTTTTTGGTTTAATAAAAAGTCTAAGTTTAAGATTATACGCTTTTATATGGGGGGCCGCAAAGCGATGCACTCTACACAAAGGGGCCTTACAACGAAAAGGTTTGAGAACCACTGCTTTAAAGCATAAAAAAAGCACGTTCAGGTGTTTTTGTTTCCCTTGAACATTGACTGTTACTAACCACAAAGGCCCCAGGTTAGTTTGAACGACTCACAAACAGTTTTCCATAAAGAAAAAGCCACAGGCTGTGTTTGCAGTCTGCAAAACTACGAGCATCCTTCATGTTTCTTTCCTGCAATGTCCAGAGAAATTCAATAGCTGTTATTATAAATCTGGCAGTGTACAGACAGTCAGACGCAGGTCATGTTTTGACAACGCGTGTATAAACAATAAGACACAGAAGAGTTGCTCGGCACGTATTCGCCGTGATGTGCGGTTTACGAATGATTGTTTGCGGGATGAGATATCGACAAGTCAATTTAAGAATCATGGCGGTTTCAGCATTTCGAAATTGAGATTAGCATCGGCGCTGTCGGCTGTCCTGCGTGAGCTGCTGTTTTGTATTCAGGTCCACATCTCGAACCCAAACAGGTCCAAAATGGCAAGAGCTGTGGCAATCTGGGGAAGCATGATGAATCAGCACGGTGACATTCGGCTGACCCCGCGGCAACCGAAATGATGATTGCTTTTCCTCTCGCTTCCTCATTGCGTTACATGGGCTGCTTACTGTATGTGACACTGCACACATGCTTAGTCTTACATGCCCTGACAATTGCAAATCCATATGTTTTTTGAATTTAAAAAAGACACAAAAGCGCCACGATTTTATCACAAACAGTCACATTTCTTGCTTTAATTTCTTCAACAGACATTGACGCTCCAACCAATCTGGCAACCAGGGAGGTGACGGAGACCTCGGCAACTGTGACGTGGGATGCCGTTCGCGCTGATATCGAAGGCTACATCCTGACCTACAGCTCTGCCGAGGGCACCAGCAAACAAATTAAAGTGAGAGCGGATGCTACCTCTCACCAGCTGACCTCTCTGAAGCCGGGAGTCCTGTACACGGTTTTCCTCTGGGCCTATAAGGGCTCTCGCTCCAGCAGGAAGAGCAAGACCGAGGCTGAGACGGGTAAGCACTTCTCCTGCTGGGTGAAGATGTCGAGTCCTCAGAGACCTCTCACCATACTTTGATCTTTCCAACTTCTCGTTCTTAGACATTTTCTCGAGAAAGTAAGTCGTCTTCCATAGATAATTTCACAAAAAAGATAAACAGTGTGTTTAAACCATAGTGATGATGTTGGATAGGGCTTTCCATCCTCTGTCCCATTAATAGATACAAAAGGAACATTGGTTTTTCCGCATTTGTTAAACTGCCAACCCTGTAATAAGTGAAGGTCTCCGTAGTCTGTTGCATTTCAGATTAGTGTTAAACAGAGCAACAGAGAGCTAATTCTTCAGTGGCTGTTGCTTTAGACGTTAAAGCAGATGGGCTAAGTGCATAACCAGCTGACAGTGGAAACACAACCCAAACAGAAGCACTTGGATATATACTCAAATGTACCCGTGCGTATCCTCCAGATCCGCCCCCTCGGATTTTTGAGCCGAGTGGATTTTAAACATGACCTCCAAAAAGGAGATTTACACTTTATTTAAACACTTTATGGGTTTTAAGTTGAATTATTATTTTGGGTAAAAGAGGTGTAAAAGAACAATCACACATAATTGAGTACCATCTGTACACATATACCACTTTTCAAAAATGTAGGGTTAGTTTTTTCCATTTCAGAATAACTTATCAAAACTGGGAATTTTGTTGTGACTACAAAATAATAAATTAATTAATTAAAACTATGTCCTCTCAACATCTTCAGTGTAGTCATCCATTTTGCAGATTTTTTGTTGACATTTTAACAAGCAGCTTCTTGAGGTCTAACCCTGAGAAGAAGGCTATTCTGGGCTCTTTTGGCTGTTTTTGATCCATTATTCAATTAAGTCATCCATTTTAAAGATTTTGTTTTGTTTTGTAATAAAACAAAACAATATGCTGGCACAATTACCTTTTTCTACACATATTCACTTTGAAGCTTTCAGCCATATTTTTATATTATAGTCTATATTCAAAATGTTTTTGACAGCATGAAAACCATTTCAGTCAAGTGACCCTAAACTTTTAAAAAGTATATGATACATACTGTATATGAAGAAGTGACACATATAAGACTGCTGACTGGGGTATAACTCCTCATTTCAGTGCAGGAGGATGAAACACTATATACAAGCTATTCAATTCGATTCAATTCAATTCGATTCAATTCAATTTTATATATATTGTACTTTTTACAATGTTGCATTGTTTCAAAGCAGCTTTACTGAAAGAAAACAAAAGAAAAGAAAACCAGAGTGTGTTCCAAACTTCCGATCCTAGACGTCTGGGGGCCCTATGCAAACCTTTGTGAGGGGCCCTTGTCATAATAGTTAAAATTAGATAACTGCATAACTGTAAACTTTAAGACATAAAAATAATAAATCAATTAACACACTTAAATGAATTAAAACTGAAAGCAAAAAACTGACAGTTACTACAATTACGTATAGCTGAGACTTTTGGTTTTGTGACTTTAAGTCATTCCCTGTAAATGCTATTGAAATTAGAATATCAATGTGCATGTAACTTTGGAGACGGTCCCTAAATTCACGACTATCGAACGTCCAACCAATTGTGGACAAATACTGAATTTGTAAATCTGTACTTGCATAATTTGACAAAACTAAATAAGACTTTGTAATAGATCAAAAACACATGCCTTCTTGTTCGTTTGCTTCACACTGTTGCCATTTTGTCCACTACAGACGGATAGCTTCATTTGAAGCCATATGTAAAGACACATGATCACATTATGGGCATGTCATCACCTGCACGCACTGCATGATATCCGACTCGAGTGTGTCACAGTAATTAAATAAATTTAGTATTAAAAAGGAAATTTCCAAATGTTTCCTGTAAAGTTTGTAACGGAACACTTCGAAGGCAGAAAGTTGAATCCGCATCTTGTTTACATTATAGTGTTTATATTTGGTACTCAAGGGGGCCCCTGGTGGTGCAGGGGCCCTACGCAACTTGCATAGTTTGCGTATAGGAAGGATCGACTCTGAATATCAGCAGTCTCCCGGTGAGCAAGCCACATGGCCCAATGGCGAGGAACCGAAACTCCAATGATGAATAAATTGAGAACAAAAACTGAGAAACCAGTCTCAACCGGGAGGGCCTGGTCTCCTCTGACGTGTAACAGCTGCACTCAGTAACTTTGAAGTTACTAAATGATTTTGATTAGTGAGGAGAGCGTATTAGTTGTGATTTATTACATTTGTATTTGTTTGAATCTGTTTAAGTCTGAATTAGTTAAGATTGCTTAAAGCCACAATATGGAATATTTGGACTGCTAGATCATGGCGCACTTTCGAAAGAACAACAAAAGGCGGAGCTAAATGACGTTATGTAGGAGAGTGGAATTATGGGACATGTCGTTTTCACCATCCAGAGGCGTATGGAGATCGCCCATCATGTTCACGGACGAGGTAATGAATTAATTTTATTTTATGTCATCGTAATGAATTAGCTTGCAAGAAACGTGGAATGTAGCCCGCGACTCATATTGGACTTTGTCAATTGATTTGGTAGCGTAATGCTACACAGTTTTACCTGTTTAAAACAGTCATACAGTCGTCGCTTATAAAGTAAATTGGAACGAACCCACAGCATTTACAAGTAACGTTATTGGCTACATATTTTTGTGCGACATATACCGTATGTCATAGAGTAACTGCATTCATAACTATTCAAATAATCTGTGCATGAGTATTTTGTGTATAATAAAAAAAGTGCTTACCTGTCTATTAAACACATGCCAGAGCGGAGTCTCTGTCGAGTCCGAGTTGGTCGCGCAGCTCTCTCCATTTAGAAAACGCTTTTATTAACATTAAAAAGGATATTAATCCTTGTTTTATTTCTTCGTTTGTCCATAAGCCTGCTTACCTCGTTTGGCCTACGTTTACACTTTTTTGGGTTTCCTTTACTCGCCAAAGAGTAATCGTGATCCATAATAACAGAACAACAGATGCTGCGTCCCAGATGTTGTATAATCACTTCCGCATTTGCGTGTTGCCATAGTTTCTACAACCGGAAACTGAGGGTAGTGCGGAGCAGCGGATATTAAGTCACTGATATGCGACAAATACAAGGGAGACAAGGGACGGGCCATTATTTTAAATAGGAATTTCTCTGGATTTGCACATTCTTGGGAACATTTGGGATAATGTAAGTACACAACTGCATGAAATATATCACACTGTGCAAGTGATTTTTGAATATTTCGTAACAAAATTCTTCCATATTGTGGCTTTAACTAAATCTGACTGCTTATGTCTGCTAGTCTGTTTAAGACTATTAATTTGACATATTAATATTGTATCAAACGGCAACATTTTCGATACTGTAATTGAGTTTTTGCAACCAAACACATTGTCAAACAACAACTGATTCATAACAAGTGTTGGTGAAAAGTCTTGTAGTTTGAGACTGTATTTAAAATGTAAAACATTTATATATTGTTTTAGGAATACCGTTAAACACATTGTTATTTCTCAGCAGTAGAGTTTTCTTCTATCTGTGTGGTGTGGTGATGAATTGCGATGCTCTTACGGAGTCAACTGGCAGCATTCATCAAGCTGTAGACTAATTTAAGGAAATTGCACTTCTCATAAGCACAAACCATTTCCAAATTTATATTAATTAAAGTCATTAATTTTGCCCCGGCTTCTTAAAGAGGCAATCTTCATTCAATTAAAAATACTTTATCGATCCAACAGGGAAATTCAGCCTAACTGGAATGGGAAATAAATAGTGTTTGCTTGGATAAATGCCTATGTAATTGTATTAATGTGAGACGCTAGACGCGTTATCAAAAAGGATAAATTGTCATCCTTCGTGGTCTAGTGATGCATTCCTTCACATTTCCGTAGCTTGCTTTAATGCCGAAGCGTTGTGTATTAACCTTTGTATAAATGGCTATTTAGACAGAGCGATGCTCTATTGATTGCTCCAGTCAGTAGGTTCAAGTGGAAATCGACAGCATCTTCTACAGGTTTACTGATCTGTACCTGAGGTCGTCCACACAATACATGCGTGGGCTGTCAAGGGCCCTCGGTCTTGCAATAAAGACCCTTCAGAAGCTGGTTTCTGAATTGTATCTTCCTGATCTGCTCATGCAAACACTTGAGTTTATCTGTTTGGAGAAATAAGGATTTCGCTGTAGGGTTTTTGATTCATTAACGGCGGGTATAAGGGACAGCGCACACAAAAATGCAAATTCTGTCATCATTTATTCACCCTCACGTCATTCTAAACCTGTATGACTTTCTTTCTTCTGCAAAACACAAAAGAAGATATTTTGAAGAATGTTGGTAACCAAACAGCATTGGCCCCCATTGACATCCATTGTATGAACACAAAACCATTTCTTAAAACAAAGGCATTTCTCAAAATATCTTGACATGAGGGTGAATAAATGATGAACGGAACTGTTCCTGTCCCTTACTGTTTGAATATAACCATTGGCTCTGTTTATAAGGGTTTGTAGTGGAAGTGTGTAACAGAGTGACTAGTTTGTCCAAACAATGGAAGACATGGAAAATGATGCAAAACAAAAACTTTAAAGCCTCATATCACATTTCACTCTTGGTGCTGAATGAGTGACATCTATGGTTTGTTTCGTGCTCCGCAGAAGAAGTCTACAGCACCCCCTACAGGTTAAAAAGCCCTGTCGTCATAAACAAACCTCTTGTATACAAGTGACGTCTGCCTCTACAATCGAATCTCACAGCAGCATTATCTTTTCATGGCTCTTATATCTGCCACTTCACTGGTGAACTCTCAACCTCACTTTAAACGACAGAAAAACTGACATCAACCCAAAGAAACATCCTTTCATCCATACAAATACCTTACTCTTGAACATAAAACTGCACTAAACTATGCACATGTGGCCTTTCTTTTAGAAATAGACGCTCCTACTAACCTCTTAACCAAAGAGGTGACAGAAGACTCGGCATTGGTGACGTGGAGAAAGGTCCAGGCGGACATCGACGGCTACATGCTGAGCTACAGGTCTGTCGATGGATCCAGTCAGGATATTCCAGTGGGAGCTGACAGCACGTCCTTTAGGTTCACTGGTCTGAAGCCTGGAGTTGTCTACACGGTCCACGTCTGGGCAGTGAAAGGCTCTCGATCCAGCAGAAAAGCCACAACCGAAGCCGAAACAGGTTATCTGATTTATGGAGACCTTCTTTTTTTTCTGAATTCTGTGAGGGTCCATCATTCATCAACATTAATTGCAATGTTAACCCTTGTGTAGTTGTAAGAGATGGTCAGTGTATTCTCATGATCAGCCTCATTTGACTGAACTCTCTGCTCGCTGATCCTCAGAGATTGATGCGCCCAAGAATCTCAAAGCCGTCGATGTTCAGACGCAGACGTCCACTATAACATGGAGCGCTCCTCTGGCTAACATCGATGGATATATTCTGACATACAAGGCCGAGGATGGAAGCATTGAGGTTTGCTTTACTGTACATGCATATACGCATTTGTAACTTGAATCGGGTACATTTGAGATTTTGGACGTTTGGTCATGTGTTTGTATGCTTTCTGTGTTATGTTTTAGACTGTGGAGAAACATTTGACTGCAGGAGAGACTAGGCTTGCTCTGTCTGGACTTGCAATGGGGAAAAAGTACATTGTCAGCATTATTGCATACAGAGGATCAAAGAGGAGCAGAATAGTGGAGACGGTGTTTAGCACAGGTAATGCAATATATACTCTGGATGTGTACAGTCATTTTTATTACTTTTTTAAATGGTGTTGAGGCAATACGGGGGTTTTAAAAGCTGATGCCAGTACTGATATTGGGAAAGCAGTGTTGCTAATTAGCTACTATGAGCCCAATATAACACAAATGTAACTTCAGCAAATTAAAAATAAAGATGAGTAAAACTAATTGAACGTTTATTGTGCATTACATAGTTAGCAAAACCAATTTTGGCACATAAAACAGAAACCCACACATGATATCATGTTAAATACATTGAAAAATGTTCAGAGCTGGGTAGATTACTTGGGAATTGTTATCAGTTACTGATTACAAACTACATGGCAAAACTTGTAGTCAGTAAAGTAATCCCTTAGATTACACATTTCTTGTAACTTAATCTGACTACTTTTTGATTACATTTGTTTACAAGTATCTGCTTTTATCTTTACCTGCTGCATCTATGTGCCCACAACACTTTTCTTGTTAAATTTTAAAACAATAAAATGATACAAAAATTAAATTATATTAAATTATAAAAGTACATGAAGTTAGTCAAATGCCTTTATACTGAATGACTGCAATACAACAGCACTTGTAGTCACAATAAAAATGGTTCAAGAATAGAAAAAAGGCCTTACAGTGTAGATATCAAGTGTAGATACCAAATCAATGTAAATGGGTGTAATATTCATGCAGTGATGGGCAAAAACAGAAGTATTCAGACGGCAATAAGATTATAAACTATAAGCTTTTGTCTACATAATTTAGATTCATAAAAACATATATTATAGTTTGCTAATAGCAAATGTAAATGTTCGCAACAGAAAGACTGGATTATAAATGACAGGTAACACAGTCGCAAAACAACAAAATCAAGTTGTGAAAGATTAAATGTATCGCCCGCCTGTGCTTGTGATTATTGATATAATATATCGATATTTTTCCACATGTATTACCTTTGCCTTTGCTAGGAACTAAATTCAAACAGAGTATTACGTATTATGCAATGTTCTTATCTCATTCACCTCACATGGCACAGCTTTTATTTAAAAAAATTAATCGTTTAAAAATGAGTTTGGTAACACTTAAAGCCTTTATGTATGATGCATTATAAAGGGTTATTACAGGGTACGATGCATTATAATAGTTCATAATGTGTGTTATAATGCATTAAATGTTGTTCTTAAAAATGATAACCAAATTAAAAATGCAAAGTGCATCAATGAACTGATACGTGTTATAATGTATTAACTGTAGTTACAATGTTTCATGAGACATTACAACGCATTATAATGTGCATTACAATGCATAATTAATACATAAAAACTACTTTTATAATGCATTTTACATATATGCTTTGAGTAAAGGGTTGCCAGTAGTTTTCGCTTAATTGTTTATTGTTTAAAAATGAGTTGTGAGGTAAAATGAGTTTTATTACGTCAATGTCACCTGATGGGTGAGAATCTGTCACTATTTATGAGGCCGAATCTTAGCAGCTCATTGTGTTTTCTGATATGCTTCGTTAAATAAATCTGTTTTTTATCTCATTATTATAGTTGGGCTCGTTTACCCGTTCCCCATGGACTGCACTCAGATGATGAGAAATGGCCACTTGGAGAGTGGAGTCTATACGATCTATGTCAATAACAACAGTAGTAAAACCATGCAGGTGTACTGTGACATGACCACCGATGGTGGCGGCTGGGTGGTGAGTGTGCCATCATTATTTTCTTATATATGTGACAAGATGACTTTGTATAATGGACGTGGTAGTGGCTATAAAGAAAATAATGTCGTTTTTTCTTGTAAAGCTGTTACTGTATCTCTGACATCTTGTTGCTGTTGTGTACCACAGGTCTTCCAGAGAAGAAACACAGGCAAACTAGAATTCATGAGGCGATGGAGAGAGTATATGAAAGGCTTCGGAGATCTGACCGAGGAATTCTGGCTTGGTATTCATAACAAACATGGCTCATACTTCCTGAAACTCATTAATGCATTCAATTGATTTGAGCTGTCTTTCGTTGACCAGGCTTGGAAAAGATTCACGATCTGACCAACACGCCTACTCAGTACGAGGTGCGTTTCGACATCGGCTCGGGATCGGATCGGGTCTACGCAGTCTACGATAACTTCAAAATAGCGCCAGCCAAACAGAAGTTTAAACTCACCATTGGCAACTACAAAGGAAACGCTGGTGGGTGTCAATGTGTTATCGTTTCATTCTTCCTTCGATAACCAGGGTCATGTGATGATATTGACACGTTCTATACAGGCGATGCCATGACTTATCATCAGGGGGGATCTTTCTCGACGGTGGACGCAGACAATGACATTGCACTTGGAAACTGTGCTCTGACTCACCAAGGCGCCTGGTGGTATAAGAACTGCCACCTGGCCAACCTGAACGGCAGATTGGGCGACAACAGGCACAGTATGGTGAGTCATGATGATTTTGTTATGGAGCAGACTGTGATGTTTTGAGAGAGAAGCGTTGCTTGTGATGTAATGAGATGGAGTGACCAGCAGAGGGCGCTCTCAAATTGCGACTTTAAAGAGAGTCGAAGAGGAATAAGCCAATATTTCAAAAGAAAAGCAGTGCCCTCAATCTATCAGATCTCATAAGTCTTCAATTCAGACAGTACTTTCAGGTTGGTGGGAGGTTTCGGCTCCCATTAGAATCCTGCTTTTTTTGTGAGATTAACAGGTATTTTCCCATGTTTTTTATTGAAGTGTGAAAAATAAACACGTAACGGACTGAAAATGTGTTTTTCTAAACATCAAATATAGTTAAAGCGTGTGTGTTTTTAAGCAATCTGACTTATTTCAATGTCTCCCTTTTTACATCGTCATGGTACGTTCCACTATTCATTTTGAACGAAAAAAGCTATTTCTGAAATCCTGGCATGCATGACCACCCATATCAGATGAAATCCTTTCGGTTAGAAGTGTCATTTAATTTTGTCATGAACGAGTACCTGACAGCGAGAGGCTTACACACATTCTTACCTTTTTGTTTTAGGGAGTAAACTGGGAGCCATGGAAGGGTCACCTGCACTCTCTTGACTTCTCCGAGATTAAGATCCGGCCCGTGGGAGCGGGAAGCAGAAATAAGAGATCTCTGAAGAGGAGGGTTTCCGTGTATTAACATTCACTCCACATTACAGAGTAAATCATGTTATAATAAGAAGAAGAAGAAACATTATGACCTAAGTCAACAAACCAGCTAACAAAGTAGTTTGGAATTAGTCTTCAAATCAGGGAAGCCACTATGTAGATGCTATGCTGTGGGAATGTTTCTCTTTCATGTTGTGTAATTTTGTTTTAAGTTGTAGTTTATATATATATATAAGAAACACGGTGGCATTCTGAATCCAGTCATTTTTTGCTTACATTTACGTGAAGGTGAGTTGTATAATGGTCTTCACAGAGCTTATTTTTGTATTGTATTTTACAGTGTTGTGCACCAGTGGACTTTGTACTGTATTATACATTTCTGAAGTCTCAAATGTTCAATATTTTTGCATTTTACAGATTTGAATCCATCATAACACCTGACCATTTATAATAGATTGAAATGTCATGCATATGACGTTTTATAATACTGTATGTTTAGCCATAATGTCTTCCATCTGGATATGTACTGTAGTACTATAATTCCCGACACAGGCACAATCGTGTCACATATTTTCACAGAAATAAAAAGTTTCTTGAATTGAAAAAGGTTTTGAAAGCTTCAGATGATATTGCATTGAAATTGATTGGTTCTACAGCTGACGTGTCTCTCAGTGGAACAATATGAAAAATTACACCATCTTTGTATTGCATTATTTTTAGCGGTGTTTGTCTCCGCAGTGAGCGGGTTGTAGGCCCAAAAAATGTCTCTTTTCTCAGCAGGTTTTGGATGTAGGGGAACTGAAGGCTCATTTTACTTTCTCACAAAACGGCAACAAAAACAAGACTACTTTTCAAAACACCTGTTTGAAGAAATCCATGGCAAACTTTTTCTTGTCTTTGACTCTGTGGGATAAAAACATAATGGAATTAAGGGCTATCATTTAATCTCACATCTAGTCATGTGGAAATGTGTGTATCTTATAGCTGAATCCATGAGACTATACTAAACACATTTTAAGACCTAAAAGTTTTGTTGAAGCAGACGCTGTACAATTACTGCGGATTGCGTAACTGTAGTCCAAAACAAAAATATATCGAAATAAGTGGCAACTCCTTATATTATTAGATATATTTATGTTTTGCAATAATGAAATATATTAATAATGTTATTATATACATAAAGAGATATATTAAGAGACCATTTCAAAGACAATTTTCAGTTTTTTTTATTTACTATTATTATTAATATTTTTGTTTCATTCTGTGAACAATATTTGTAGCATTTTTTTTTATCAAAATATGTCAAAATGGCAGAAAAGAAAAATTAAAAGCCCCTTTATTGTTGGTTTCTACGCTACAAAAAATACAGAATTTGACAGTTTTATTCTACGGAATGTTTGCATATTTTTAAAATGCAGTAAAAAAATGTTCTGTTACAGAAATAAATGCAAATTCACAAGTTTGGTGTAAAATAACATGGAAAACGTGTAATTTGTTACAGCATATTTTTGAAAATATTATATATTAATTAATCTATTTAAGATCAACCAAAAGAGAAAAATCCATACACTCTTTTTTTCAGTAATATAATAATAAAACACTTTCTTGGAGACATTTTGGAAAGGGTTTAGCCTGCTCTTATAGCTTGAACAGTCATGGGCTGAATCATTATTTTGAATAAGGTTTGTTGCATATCCTCTCTCCTCCCTCTTTCATTGCATTACTGTGAGTTGGAGCATGAGACAAAACAAGATCTGTCTGGGTGGAGGGAGTAGGCCTGTGGGTGTGCTCTCAACCATCAGCCGGGGGAGATTTTCCGTTACAGCCCTCCGCTCTGCCTCCTAACGCCCGGGGCTGTTATGCGATGGAAAACTGCAAGAGGGTGTGTGTCTGACCATGGCAGAAAAATCTTCACAAACTCACACCCATTTGTCAATAGAGAGATACAAAAGACCAGTCACACCTTAAACCGTATAACAGTTCTGTAGATCCCTGCTTTTTGATTCATTTGAGAAACATCCTTTAAAGATAATAGATAAGTCAATGATCTGAGCTCCAACACAAGAATATAAATATAAAAAATATATTTTATTTAATTTTGCATGTTTAAAAAAGAGACAAAACTGAAATATCAGCATGCATCAGTCATCAGAGAAAAAAATAAATGGTTCTTCATGCAAACTGTCATTCAAACCATTCGCATGCAGAAGTGGACCGGTCAAAGCTTTGCCATCACACGTGCTGGACATTCACACAGCAAACACAACCCGTTGTCCAAACAAAGAGACTTTTCTCCTTTATCCAACCGTACCAGAAATCATGTATACAATGAATTATTCAATTGCGGTTTAACTATGAAAACTATGAAAAAACGCGACAGTTAAAAAAGTAAAAATGGTTGAAATGATGAATCTTATGCATGACTTCATGACACCCATAATCACAATGTGTTGAAATCCCACATAAACATCTAATTATGAAGCTGGAAAACAACCAAACGTGTGCAAGGTGCGAGGAGATCAAGGTTTGTTTATCAGCAGCTTCAATTACACACAACTGTGATCATGGAGTTTCTGTAAATGTCTGAAAGTTCATCCGTTTTGAGCTGGGTGTAATTGTCTTCGCGGTGTTTCGAATGAAAGCGTTTGGGAGAAGGTGATGAGATAAGTGATATGGAGGTGTTGATCTACTGTCTAATGATAAACTCATTCTGATGTGTCAGGTCAGCTGCTGCAGTTATTTTCGTGACTGTACACGAGGGCGTCAATCTAGTCTTCACGTTGAAGTTAAAATGTCTCATGAAGATTAAATGTGGGTGAAAATATTCTGTGGGGATGTTGGTTGTTGCCCGTGTTATTATTAGTTGTTGTTAAGTAATTAGTTACTGTAATTGAATTACTTTTCCCTTGGAAAAGTAAAGTAAGGGATCGCTCTTATTTTTTCTGTACAGTTTCTTCTGATGTAATTGAACGAAATACTGTGTTATATATTCAATAGTGGAAATGACAGCAAAATTATGAGTCTAACTTTAAAACGTACGCTTTAATGTATCCGTCTCACTTTTGTATACTTTGGTCAGTTAATAAGAATCATTTATGTAGTTTTTATTATTTGAGTATTTATTTGAATGAATGTTTCATGTCTATCCTTGAATCAATTCTAATCAAGGCTGATAGAGGATATAGAAAGTAATTAGTAATTAGTAATTAAATACTTTTTGGAGAGAGTAATTTGTACAGTAATCTAATTACACCATTGAATATGTAATTAGTAACTAGTAATTCATTACTTTTTCAGAGTAACTTACCCAACACTGGTTGTTGCTAGGCGATACCTTTGGGAATGCTCATATTTAAGATTTGCCAACTCATAAAGGTGATGTAGAAATCGCTGAAATACCTCCTGATGCTAATGTTAATAATATTTCAAGTTAAAGCATTTCTAAGCAAAAAAGTCATCTTCATAACCACATACAGAACATATCACACGTTCATTGACTTTTACCGTAACTCGTAACGCAGATAGCAAAAATAACGTGGAATTAACGTTGTGTCAACGTTAAATGAATCATCTTTTCTATCTGTCATTTCTCCTTTGTACATTCAGGCACGTTTTTTGTCAACACGGCTGTAACGCAACACCTCTGTACCTTTGCTGTACACAGATCAATAAATACAAAACGGTTCATGTTTCACACCGTAGTCAGTGCTAATCTTTCATTAGTCAAAGGATCAGTTTTAACCGATATCCACAAGTCTTCGTCGTTTTGGTCGCCATTTTTCTTTCTCTTCTTCTTTTCGGGTTTCGGCTCCGTGACTGTGGCCTCACCTTTACAACAGCAACAACACAGACATCCGTCGCCCCGACGACAGCAACAATAATGACAACACACCAGCAGCGACGTCAAGATGACAACCAGAGGCAGAGTCAGAAGAACGGCCAGGCACACTGTGTTATAGACGCTTTGGTTGTGCTTGACTAAAGCGAGGTTCCATACATCATTGAAAAACTGCAGAATCGCCTCCTTCATGGTTCAGCGAGAGTCCTTCGAATCTCTCTGGGGTCCCTATGGAGATCAGATCCGATGCGGCCCGAGAGATACTGCGAAGATCAGATCAAACCACAAATTCGCATTGGGATTTTCTAACTAGTGATGGAGAATTGAGATAGTTATGATACTGTTCAGTGTTGGGGTTGATGTGGTCCCATCTTAAGAAAATCTCGCGAGCTGGTTTCGTTGAATGATGGATGGACAGTTTCAAAACCCTTGATGTACACGCTTATTCCTTTAATCCCAAACGATTGCACTTATCTGACAGACGCTTGCCTTTGGGTCTTCAGAACAAAGCATTGTTTATGAGATGATTGGTTTTGAAATCGCAGGCTTTTGATGATTCATATCTTGTGTCTGACTACCGAGACCGTAGGTTGTGTTTATACTGGGTGGATTCTTTAGCATCAGTCCAACTGGAGAACACAACTCTATTTTAATCCCTTCTGCCTCGAGTCTCACAGATGTGATGGAATGAGGACATTTCTGGAAAGAGAGAGAGAAAATGAACTTGTAAGATGGAGCAGAAGTTGAGTGAACTGTGGATGCAGTGCCTCTGTCTGTCCCGTGTGTCTAGACTCTCATCAGTATTGCAGGAACTAGTGCTAAGAGTCAAACCAGGTTGAGTAGGTCATGATCTAGTTCTTACTTAAATACATTTTTGAATATGAAATGTGAACAATATTAAAAAATGCGCCATACTCGTAAACAAATACATGTAATTAATTTAAAGCAGCAGGCTGTGACTTTTGGCTCTCTATCGCCATCTCTGTTTAAACATAAAAGTGTAGGTAACTTTACGTACTTAGATTTACATTTCTACGAGTCAAATGACATGAAACTGACATTTTCCACAAACAGCTCAAATAATACATCATTACAAAGCTTTGGAGACAGTTTTGAACAAAAATTGTATGTACTTGCTCAATAACTGATTTCTATTTTTTTTTCTTACATTTACTTGCTGAATGCAATTCTTTTTTAATTTCTAGTTAGATTTAGTTCATTAGAGTAGTGTGAGTTTTCCATTTATGTTACATTTTTAGTGTGGTTATTTTTTTCAGCTTGGTGTTGAAACACAAATAACCAAATAGCATGCGCTCTATGAATTTCAATTGCAACTTACAATATTGCGAAATAAAACACAAGGAGAGAAATTACGAAAACAGATAGACATCAACATACTACAATACCGAGAAGTTAAAAGATAAGTTCCGAATAAATACATCAGTTTATTGAGAACGAAGACAAGTATGATTTTAGACATGATTTCAAATATGAGCTAAAAGTGTGATACGCATCTGCATTGTGCCACACGGTATTCACTCGTTTTGAGATTTAGCCTTTCAGACACAAAGTGTTGCACAACCGTAGCTGTGCATGGTCCATGTGCGCAGTAAGTTCAGTAACTTCCTGTAGACTATTTCATAACAGGAAATCACTTACTTCAGCTTTTGCTGTGTGTGAACAAACCTCCAAAAATGCTTTTAAAAACGGTTTATTCATTCAAGTTTATTCATGTGTCCTAGTATACAGTTTTCAACTATTTTATCTTCTGAGGAAAACACTTAAAACTAGAAAAGTCAAAGTGTATTTTTAATATATCCTTGTTCTCAATCTGTTGACTGAGATAAGCTTAAAGGATAATGAAGTATACTTGGCTTGTAGTTGCATCTTTTTAACTACCATGTTTATAATGCATGCGTTTATACATGTTCATATAATAACATTATAATAAACACTGTAATAACATATAAATGGTAAACTACAATATACATTTTATTTGAAAAACTTGGAAGAAAAAACTACTAAACTAGCAGTTTTGCTGAGCACATACTTCAAAGTGTGCTAACTAAATGCATGAACTAAAATGTGCTACAAGTATTGAACTAGTAGGCTACGGAGTATAGTTCACTTGCAGTACAAACGAAAAAAACTTAGTAGGCTACTAAACTTTAAGTATACTGTAGTTTACAACTGTTACTCTTAGGCTGCGTCCAAATACCCCTTGGCCTTGGCCACTTAAGAGCACGTACACGCGACAGGAAGTAAGAGTGCAAGTCTGTCCAATGTCATAAAAACGCCAAAGTGTAGTAGTGCTCTTAACACACACTAAACCCACACTTTCTTCAATACCGCATCCGAGCGGTATTCAGGGCTAAGTGTATCCCATTATGCATCACGTTCTGGATATGAATCATGAGGCTTTTTGCTCGGGTCTCGTGAGATGTTGCGGAAAGCTTTCCAGTGTATGTTACACTACTACTTTTTAAGGTTATATCTTTAGCTATTCTGTGTTTGGCTAACGTGTTTTTCTTTTGTTTCTGTTTTTTGGGTACAGCTGCTTTGATACAATACAAATAAAGCACTATAAACATAAATCGGACTTGACTATAATTAGATATTACATATAATTTCGTAGTAAAACGTAAAGTGTTACACATTTTATTGGTGAAAACTCCAGAGTTATGTATTTTGTAAAACTGCTTTTTATAACATAATAAGAAACACCACATTAATTACATGTTTGCACTTGCTAAGTGTGTCCCATCGGGTTAGAAATAACATGCTCACTTGGGATCTTCACGCCCACTAGAACACTAGGGCCAAAAACAGAAAATACGTCATGAAAGTAGTCAAGTGGTCAAGTGCAAAGACCCCCAAAAGTGGGGGTATTTGGACGCAGCCATAAAATACGCTTCAAGTATACTTTTATAAACTTAAAAGTGTTCCAATTTAGTCCTAAGTAGTATTGAAATACAGCAGTACACTTACAAGTACGAGTGCAATGATAAAAGTATACTTACAAGATAAAGTAAACATAAAAATATAAACTGTACAAAATTAACCAATTTCAGCTGTCTTTAAATAAAGTTAGCTTAGTAAACTAGATTGTTTAAGTCAGTTCAATATAATTTAAGCTCATTTGATTCAACTTTAAAAAAATTATAAAGCTGTTTAACTTAACTTTTTTTACAGTGTAGGCCTACTTGACCTTGGGAGGGTAAATGTGGTTGTTAAAAATGAAAAATATTTGGAATGGAAATGAAGAGTTTGGTTCCAAAATGGAACCACTGGTTTTCGAAAATCATGTTTTTATTATGTTATCATGTTTTTCTTGTTTTATCGTGTTAGTTAGCTGTATTTTTCAAAACAAACCAACTGCAGTTTGATTGATATTAGTTGGAACGCGCAATAAAAAAACATGATTTTTGACTAATTTTAAAACCGGAGTTAGCTCATTTTGGAACCAAACTCTTCAAATATTTCTAAAACAATGCCTATTTAATAAAAGTAATAAATCATAACAAATACACTTAAGTATACTTCACAAAATCAAATTAAGTACATACCATTAAGTCCTCTTCAAGTTTGACTTGTACAAGTCGAGACCTGTAAATCAACATACTGTAACATGTTTCAGTGGTAGACCACCAGAGCATGCTTTCACATGTACACCTGCAGTAATAGACCTATATTATCTCATCTCCTCTTAAATACAGATTACAAAAAAGCCCGGCACGGATCTTTTCTGTCACTGACTTCAGCAGCACAAGCGTTGCGAAGAATCACATACTGTACATCCTCGCTTGATCTATAAAGGTAAACAGGAAGACTCTCTCAACTTCACGCAAAACCAGGATGAAGGACTGTTGTTACATTACAGGACAAACCATTTGAACCTGTTTGAACCAAAGTCAGTCTCCAGTTGCTGTACCCAAACGATCTACATCCAAGATGCCCAACGAATATTACATTTCCAAGAGAAATGCTGGAGCATGCTTAACCTTTCACAAGACAAGCGAGAACATTGTCTTAACGCAACCCGTCCCCCAAGGCACTTTCTTAGTGTTTGAGAGAGAAAGAGAGCCAAAAAAGCTTGGGTTTAATACACGGTAGCTGCTTAGTTTAGAAAAACAATAGCATCCATCCTAAAACAAAGTTACAGCGTCGGCCTCGTATTCAAAAACTCGCCTGCTGCCAGACCTGTTGTGGAAATATTTATAAAAGTAGAGAAGCTTTAGAGAGGCGGTATAAGCCTCAACCTGCCCGGTTTACAGTATATTCATGAAAGATTGTATCTCCTGCCTTCCTCCTCCGGTGATGTCGTATTTTGAATACTTGAAAGAATCAAGTTCACTAAACAGAGCAGCAATGCAAACAGAATGAGATTCATCACATCTTTCCCAAGACTAATCTCACAAAGGTCAACAGTTATTTAAGGCATATCCAGAAATATGCTCTCGTCTTCGACGGTGAAACTATTCAACATGTGCAACGCATCGCAACACCAAAAAAAGGCATATTTCTCAACATGTCCACGAGCTTCTCCATTACACCCAATGTCGGTCACAGCGATGGAGGAACGCAGAAGTTAAATGGGCAGATGGCCTGAGTCGAGTTAGCTGTTCTCACCCGCGCCGCATGTGACAAACAGATGCTCATCGGGCCAGTAATCCATCATTTCTCAGCACAGCAGTATTAAACCTTACCGGCTCAGATCAGGGCCAGACGTCTCTCCCCAGGTCTCATTTCAACTGCACAGCTCTGACAGCACGCACGGCTCATATCCACCGCTGTACCTGGACTCGGCATGCAAGAGGAGGAGTTGAGTCACACGTTCTCAATCTCCCCGGGCCGTGCAGTATAAGAAAGAGCTCTCTGTCTGCTCTCCGGCTCTGTTGCCTGACACGCTGCATTCTTGTGGTTGTTTTATACACTCTGGTTCCCTGTGATGTCACAGGAGGAAAGAGGGCGGGCGTGTTTACAAATCACACAGGAACACAGCTTTTAAGCAACTCTGAGAGTGAAGAAAGGAACTGAAATAGGTGGAGGGCGAGAATCGTTGCTTTGCCAAACGCTTTGATGGTGTGCACATTTGTTGCATTTTGTTAAAAGTGAAATACAAGGAAAAATACTTTACGGTCAACGGAAGAAATAAGTCCATCTAACAAATGTTTTCATTATTGCGGTATGTTTGATTTATAGTTTGTAACATTTAGAGAGTAAACTTTGAAAATGCCACTTTGCCAAAACAGGCCAGTGGAGGAAAATGGCTTTGAAAGGAAAATAGCTTTGCTTTAGATACGCCACAACTACTTTTGAGCAACAAAATATAATGAACAGCAAATTATTGCTAAAGGTTCTGATGCGGTTTGTTTCTACACTGTAAAAACTGCACGGTTGGGGAAACAATATGCAAATGTTTTTCATAGTCATGTAAGTCAATTGTCACATCCATAACGGTTCATATTTCTCATAAACGGACACATGAAAAATGAAATAAAAAAGCTATTTTATGGGCTACAAAATGATATCCCTTCTCCATGCGTTTTTGTATTATTGCTTCTGGTTTGTGTATTTTAATTCACAAAAAAGTGCGTTTTTTTCTCGTTACATCCATAATTGCCAATTTGTTACATTAAAGATATATTTCTACCTGATTTGATCCGGTCAATGATAGCGTAGTCAGGCTGAATGAGTCATAGTGAATATTTTCAATAAAGCTAATTGGTTAACCTGACAAAACATTGTACAATGAAAGAACAATGAAAACCAAAGCAGCATTTTACAGTCAAGTCTTTCAAGCGTGGAAAAGAACGAGAAATGCAGAACTGAAAGTTTATTTAAGTCACAGTTAAAGCATGACCTTCTCTTAGTCATTGAAGTAAAACAGCAATTACCAACACTGCATTAAACTAGATGTTTCCAAAGTCATATAGCTAAAAATAGAGTTTTAATAAGCACAAATTCCTTTTTTAACCCTCCATTTATTTTCAAACTACTAACTTAAATTGTCTGGTTTCTTTATTGAAATGAAATAGAGAAGGCTTATCTGGACCGCACGTTGCAATGAGCCTTCTACCCGACCGGGTCTGTGTCAAACTTCTTGTCTCTAGGTGAGGGTTTTTATTTTTTTCGCGCGTGGACACAACTTTAACCTTCAGATTTGTTCATTCACTCTCAGCTTTCAAACCTAAAAGCTACAGCGCTATAGACGTCCGTGTTGTACTAAACAGAAGGATGCAAACTTGAATGATCTCTCTCTTTTCCATCGTCTTACTGTTTGACGTCATGTCGTCTGATTGGATCCTTCAGAAGCTGCACATTACACATGATCCCGACGGCACAGAATGTGCTTGAGAAACAAGGGTGTTGGGTTTGTGAGCAGCGCTGTACTAATGAAAACTAAAGCAGCGAGCCTCTGAATCCAAATATAGTCCAGAGCGTTACGAAGCAGCCAGAGCCGTAGCTCATGAGTCATTCTTATGAAATGTATCAGAGCGGCGCTATGAAAACAAGAGGAGAGACCTGAGAACTTGCTCTGCTATGCCATACATGGACCTTCCCCACGCTGGCACTTTAGAAATCTAAATGGGTGATTTACAGTCAAATTTGACCCTTTCGTGAGGTCACGTGTTTGCATTAGTTTAATGCATTGCATTCCGGCTCAGTACCATACCTTTCTCAAAACAAGGAACTCAGCGTGAAAGCGTGTAAAGCTAACAAAAGTTTCAGTTTCATACATTTGTATGAAACGTTGAAATTGTACTTCCTGTCCCCACCCAACACCAAACCCACCCACTTTGAGCCCTATTTATAATACACTATTTACATTGTGGTGTGGAAAGTAATGAGTAATGAAGCATCTAGAGTTTTTGCTTGAAACATCCCAGCATAGGTTCATAACTTCGTTGGACTTGTCCACTTTCGACCCCCTCTTTGTGTATGCATGTGTGTTTCTGCTTTCCCTGCCTTATACAATCAACTCTATTGTAATAGATTTACTTTTGGTCAGAAAAAGGTCAGCCTACACAATTTCCTTATTCTGTCTTGTCTGTTTCTTTGTAATGATATTTTGAATATTCTGTTATATAATTCCAAAGTATTGACTCACTGCTTAACTAACCACAGTGACAATTTAGTTATTTTAAAATACAGTCTAACAACGCCGTTAAGAGTGATCACACTGAACTGACTGATTGCTCTTTTCCATATACAGTGCATGACATAGGTTCTGTCATTCGGAAACATGGCTTTTCCTATCACTGCTATGCGGATGATACACAACTCCACCTGTCATTTCAGCACGCCTGAGTGACATTTCGCTCTGGATGAAGGACAATCACCTGCAGCTGAACCTTGCAAAAACTGCTTGTAATCCCGGCCGACCCAAAGATTCATCCCAACCTCTCCATTCAACTAGGCTCATCGACCATCACACCTTCCAGGACGGCCAGAAACCTGGGAGCGGTGATCGATGATCAGCTAAACTTCACAGATCATGTTACCAGCACCACCTGGTCCTGTAGATTCATCCTCTACAATATTAGGATGATTAGACCTTTCCTAGTCCTAGTCCAGGCTCTTGTCCTGTCCAGACTGGACTATTGCAATGCGCTACTGGCTGGACTTCCAGCTTGCACAACCAAACCTCTACAGATGATCCAGAATGCAGCGGCGAGTGGTCTTCAATGAACCGAAGAGAGCGCACGTCACTCCTCTCTTCATATTGGCTCCCTGTAGTCGCTCACATCAAATTCAAGCCTCTGCTCCTGGCCTACAACACCACCACTGGTACCACCAAAAAAAACTAGCTTTGTATACTGTGGTGGGCTATATGACACCAGTTTTACTGCACTTATGCGTTTGGTTGTCCTGCTGTTGTTCCAATTCTATTCTTCTATTGTTTACCTCATTTGTAAGTCGCTTTGGATAAAAGCGTCTGCTAAATGACTATATTTAAATGATTTGTGTTCAGCTTGGACCATATTCAAGCAGAAACACATAAGAGTTTACAGTAACGCACAGTTAAAGGCCTCAGGCCTATACTTATTATTGGCTTTCACGCCCTAAAGGGCACTTCTGTGGTTTCAGACCACATGTTGTGACATCTTGATAAAAGAACAAAAGCGTGACCATGCCCATTGCAAGACGGTAGGTAGAGAAATTATGCCTGAGACCATTCATTCCAACATGAAAGCTTGCTTTTTCACTAAGAGCTTATTCTTCTTGCGAAAGCTTTTTTGTATCCTCGAGTTGAAGTGTGCCCTAGAAATATCCAGCAATTTCCTGTCAGCAAATGGTGTGTTTCACAGAATAGTGTGATATGACCTTATTTCCTGCTTTGAATGACTACTTGGCACATTTATGACATATTTCCACGCTCTAATAAAAATAATGACAAACTGACGTTTACTCGTTTAAAGAAGAAAAGTTCATATTTTAAAGTCTAAATGAACCATGAAAGCTAATCCTATTCTCAGTCATATCTTATTAAAAAAGAACTTCAGACAGATAACGTAATAATAAGTTTGCTGTAAACATAATCTCAAGTGCTTTTCTATATAAGCAGGACAAAAGACATCATGCTTCAAATTCAACATTCGCAATTTAAAAGCATGCAACTGTGCTCCTGTACCTCGATCTACATCACCGTTCAAAGGTTTAAGACCACTTATTTCTTAATATTCTTTTTTTCTGGATTGTACACTGTAAAAAACAACTAGTAGGATTTATGCACAGGATTTTCACACAGGTTTTTGCACAAAATTTGAGCACATTTTACTAACATTTTTTTTGTAAAGTTTTCCCCACACAGTTTTGTAAAGTCAATTTTACTTACAAAACGGTGTGCAAAAACTTTACGAAAATCTTTGAAGTAAATTTCACTTTAAAAAACTGTGCAAAAACTTGCATAAATAACGCAAAAATGTGTAAATCCTACTAGTTGTTTTTTACAGTGTGTAATAATAAAAAACTTATCAAAAACAATAATGCGATGATAAGAATTGTGTTAAAAAAACTAAAACAAAGTATCCTCAAAGTAGCTGCAATTTGCTTTGAATTTGCTAATTCTCATCTTATCAGCCAGTTTCTTCTGGTCTCACATTAAGCTGCTTTTCAAACATTTTTTAACATATGATATTATTGGCTGCTTTCCCCCATTATTCAGTCCAAATCATCCATCAAAAAAAAAAACTTTATTAAATAAAATCTTGGTTTTCTAATGAAGAAAATGATTATTGTTTTCACAATTGTATTTGTCTATAAAAATAATTTCAAATGTATGAACGGTAGTGAACATGGCAAGCAACACCAAAACTGTGAAAGCGTATTAAATGCATTGTAAGTTGCTTTGCATAAAAGCATTTGACATATGCATACAGTAAAATAAAACACATTTAAATGTACTAGCCGTTTTGTTTCATTTCTCCGTTCCACTGACCTGCCAAAGCGTGCTAAAACAAACTCTACCATTTAAAACACTTCTATTAAAAAACACTTTTACTCATTCTGGAAAGCTACTGAAGAATGCACCTTACCTGCGGTCGTGCATTGATTTCTGGTGTACCTCCAAAACATTTGCATCAACTGGAACTCCTTTGCTTCTGTTGAAACCATTCCAGACACTTGAACTTGGTTTCTCATTTAACAGCAGCGTGTGTGTGTGTTGCTGTTACGGAGTCCTCTGTCGACAGTCAGCCGCCCAGCCTCTTATTTTGATGTCAAGCGTGATTAGTTTGCAGCGTTCAGTGACTTGTAAAGATTCGGGGGGTGGTGTACTCTGCCTACTTACATCAAACTCGCCCTAGGCAAGCGGCATGGACCAAGAGAACTGATAAGAGAATCCAAGGCCTGGGGTTTAACAATTTCAAGAGTCCTTTTAGTTGGCAATCTGTGTCCATGAAGTTATTATCAGGGTAGTTGTGTTAGTACCTGGGGCACTGCTGTAATCCCTACATGGTTAAAGAAAAAGTGCAGAAAAATGGGAAAATCACTGCTGCTTTAACATAAGTCTTCTGTCTAACCGCTTCACATGGAAAGAAGGTCATTATAGTCATGGCTTTGTCACAAATAAAGAGGATTTTTTTGACGTCTCTGGAGCACAAATGAACACCTAGCAGTCTAATGGAAAGTACAGCACAAATAAACGGCATATAAAGTCTCATCACCATGCAACCGCCGATGATTCTGTTCCCATCCATCACAAAACGCATTCCCTATGCCCACCTTACTTTTTTTATAAAGAGTTTATGCACCTCCACAGTGTGTCAGGTCTGGTAGTGAGAAAATATTCCTTTTTTCAGGATTTTTGAATGAATAAAGTTTGTAATCTCGATCTCATCCTCCAAGGAGCTAATGATAGGGATGGGAAGGGTCTGACCCCAAATCAAGCTTTGAACTCCACGAGAAAGGAAAGGGGTTTTAAAAGCGAAGGGGTTTAATGCAAATCAGAATGTTTTGGTAACATGCAGTTTAAAGTTTAAAGCCCTACACTCTGAATGAGTAATATCTGAAAAAAACTGGTTGTGTATAGCATTAGCAGTATAAAAGATGTGGGTATACTGTACTATAAAAACAGAAAATAGTGTACTATGTATACTATACTATAATGTACTGGAAAAGTGTATGGCTTTGAAAACCAGCATCTTTCAATCGCATAAATATAATGCACAATACATAAGAACACATTTTGTCAATGACATCACATGAATGTGATTAAAATCTGATTTGGCTATGCAAACTGTACATTTATATACTAAAAACAGAAAAGTTTTTCCTGTGCGTTTTTGAAAAGCTTTGCAGACAATAACATTGTAACAATTGTTTGTGTGAAAACTACTAAAAAAAACGCTGAATTATGCACGAAAGGCCAGTAGTTGGCCATATCACATTGTAAAGAGAAACTAGCCTTTACACATAAGCTACGTCTCGATTTGAAGGCTGCGTCTTCTGGAGGTCGCATTCATCCATCACATACATCATTGAGGTTTTCTTATTTCAGTTTAAAAAATTATAAAATGAACATTTTTTTCTTCTAAGACGTAATCATTGTAGTTTCAATCTTGCCTTAAAATGTAACGGTTGCTTTTCTGAAATAAAACCTGAACTAATAAACCTCGATGACGTATGCGGCCTCCGGAGGACGCAGCCTTTGAATTGAGACGCAGCTTTATTGCATTCTTCTACAGAGTGGCGAAAGCATACTGTATGGGGAGGCAGTGGGGTCAGTTTATTAAAAACGTCGGCAAACTCAGAATCTTGAACAGCACTATTCTGTAGTCCACCATTATTGTTTTGGTTACTTTGAAGTACCAGTGTTTCTCAACCTGGGTGATTTATAATATAATCATTTAAAAAGAGTCAAACGAGTTCTGAGTGAGGGGCCTTCGAATATTATTGTGGATAACGGGGAGCTTGAAATCAAAAGGTCGAGGATTACTATAGACTGAACATGTAATATGACATCACTCTTTTCACCAATTTGTGTTTTTGTCATTTACACTCACACAATAACAGGCCTCCATGTTTGCGTAAATGAAAGGCTAAAACACCGTTTTTTCGGATGAGAAAAGAATGTCGTGGAAACACCCCCTAAAACTAAAAAAAGAGTTTCTGTCTCCAAAATACTTCAAATAAAATAACACATCCTTAAAAATGACCCGGTCGTTGCTGTAGAAACGCTGTCAAATCATTTCACAACCAAACACAGAAGTTGTATTTTGAATATTTTATTAATGTGTAGAAAATGTATTAAAAAGGAACTATACAGCACATTTTAAGTTAAACTAGAGCTAACTGGATCTGTTACATTGATATCCAAGGTTATTTGGCAGAATGTGGTCAGCGAGTTAGGGAGAAATGTTTCAGAGAACGTCCTTTTGCACACACTTTACTGTACCTGCTTCATTTGTGTTCATGCTAAACACATCTTTCCAAGAGCCGCATAAAGGATGAGCAGTCAAACAGCTTTACTGCTCCATTACATCCTTACATGTACAAAACGCAAGGGACTTTTTACAATATCAGGGTAAAATCAAATAACCAGCATAACGGAGTGCTTCCCGTGAAGTGTTTCCACGGTAACTGTTAAACCATAAGCGGGTAAGTGGATGGCAGGCGTATCGAGAACTCGAAGCCATATGCCGAGTCAATGAATAATGAAGGAAAATCTGCCTCTGTGTATCTGTTGAGAAGCTGTCCCAAACACTACACGACATGCAATCTCTGTTCCTCTTTCAGAAAATAAATAGTGTGAAGCCACAAACAGTTCATTTGCTAAACGAAACAAAATAAATAAAAACGTACTTCCTCACTCATGTTCTCCACAGAGGAGCAACTGGGAATACGTTGCCTTCTGGTGCAGGCAAAATGTGAGTGTTTCTCAATGTTAACAGCAATCATTTTGAGCCGATTAAGAATGTACTTGGTTTCCAATTCCCATCCCAGCTGCTACTGTAGTCTAATCGTTCGCCTTAAATATAACGAAGAACGAAAATGAAAGAAAAGGGAAGAAAGTCTTTGAAGAGAAATCACAGTGCCGTCGCTCGGAAGAGGCTCATTTGGAGATCTGCGACTGTGAAGAAAACCTTCACCCAAAAATGACAATTCTGTCATGAATTACTCACCCTCTAGATGTTCCAAACCTGCACACATTTCTTTGTTCTGATCAACACAAAGAAAGATACTTGAAAAATGTTAGCACATGACATTTACTGAGTCGCCATTGACTACCATTGTAGAAACAAAACATTTTTTGTTCGGTTGAAGATATTTTGAGCAATTTAGGAAAGCAAAACGTTCTGGGGCACCATTGACTACCACTGTAATTGTTCCTACTATGGTAGTCAATGGTGCCCCAGAACTGTCAGTTGCGAACATTCTTCCAAATATCTTTCTCTGTGTTCAGCAGAACAAAGAAATGTGTACAGGTTTGAAACAACTTGAGAGCGAGTAATTCCATTTTCGGGTGAACTGTTCCTTTAAGAAAAAAGCTGAGAAACGGAAGAATATCTACAGTATGGTTATATATGGTTTCCCTCTCACGCTGGTGTGTCACTAACGGACAGAGTAAACAAGTAAACAGTATATCTGCACTAGGAACTTCTTTTCTGAGGTGAGCGAGATAAAAATCTAAAAATGAAAAATGTCCTCATTTCTGTATCTCTGTATTGATGTTATGGTGAAATTCAATTCTAACATTTCACAGTTGTTACAACAAACATGTATACAGTCAACAGTGTTTATATCAGTGAAGCCATTAGTTGTACATCGAAATGAAAAAGGAAAACATGACATGGTCGTACTGTAACTCCATCACAAACCTTTTAAACACTGCACAAAATGCAATTCAGGTGCATCATCAGGTGATGTTAACCTGAAATTACATTCTTGTCAGGTACAAAAAAGTGATGAAAAACTATGTTCTAACTTTTACTAAGAGTTGGATTGCTTTTCGTGTTGGCGTAAGTGCCAAACCCTTTAAAAGCTGTTGTTTGTCACAGCCCTTCAAGTGAACATGTCTCAGTCAATCTACAGTAGCTCTGCAATGACAAAACACAAACTGCAATTCTCTTGCACTCAGCTATGAATTGTTTGTAACCTAGAGAATTTACTAAGACATAAACGCCTTTGTTCTTTCAAGTCTACAGGAATGAGAACATTTCAACCCTCACAATCGCTTCGAGAATTCCCATACGAGTTTTCCATATGTACACAACACTGGACGTATAAAATCGGCTCTCCTGATTTTGCCAAGTGGTTGATGTCCTTAGGGCAACATCATGTTGACCCTGGCACAACATTTAAATCAACCAATCCGATTTCAGAAATAAGTTTACAGTTTATTTGAAGTTTAATCTTCCAACCAGGATTAGGTGCTTCTAGACCATTGTTTTTCACTTATCATTTCCCTCTGGTTTTAGGGGTAAGTTATGGTTAGGGTTGGGGTTTGGATTTATTTATAAATATATTGTCCTGAGGACATCAACCACTTGGCAAATTCAGGTCGAGCTATAAAATCACTCCCGGTGTTTAAATGAGAGTCTTAGTTTCATACTATCGGACTGACCCACCACCATTTTCAAGGTGGGAAGATGTAAACGTGTGTAATGTAATACTAACCAGCCTTAAAAGAAAGATTGGTAGAATTTCCAGCTCAAAAATGACAGAAAAGATTGAAATGCTGGACATGATCGGATTGAAAAACAGATTAAAAAGTATTTGTTGCACGGTGTTTACTTCCACCTGCATCCTCCCCACACACACACCGTTTTCCACTGACCATAAAACAAATTCATTTCATCTAGAAATGATGAAAATAAAATCTTTATAAACCAAAACGATGTCCTGTTTCAGCTTAATCATGGTTTTAACCTCAGATCTTTTATAAATCTTTGGTTTCTGAGGTTTTAATAAAATAACGTTACTTGGCGTTCTGTCTTTTTCCCCTTAATAAAAACCCTTTTTATTTTTTCATACCGTTTTTACTGTATTTAACATTTTAATAGTAACTGTGTGGGAATTTTGTCTCCTGTGATGCTTTGACGCTACAAATGGACAAATGTAAGCGTGATTAAATTATGAGATGAAAATGCAGTAAATCAAACAATGTTGGCCTCAGGGTGCAGTACGAGCAAAATGAACAAAAAAACGAAGGAATTATCGACCAAAAAACATCGAGTTACTTTTTAAAGGTGTTTTACATTTATAAAAATAGAAGCATCTTATATTTTAATGGCCAGTCTTTTTTTCTAAAATGTTTTATTTCAAAGGGAGGAAAGGATCTCTTCACATATTCATAAGGTTCTTTCCGACTTAAACTATACTCAAATTTCCGGTAACACTTTACTTAAAGCCTTCATGTATAATGCATTATAAAGGGTTATTAAAGGGTATAATGCATTATAATTGTTCATAATGTGTGTTGTAATACATTACAGTATATGTTGTTGTAAAGAATTATAACCAAATTAAAAATGTGTCGTGTAACAATAAATTGATAAGCATTATAATGTATTAACTGCAGTAACAATTATTCATGAGACATTACAATGCATTAAAAGGTGCATTACAACTACGTTTATGATGCAATATACTGTACATAAATGCTTTAGGTAAAGTGTTATCTTTCGCAACCTTCACCCAAAATCTAACCAAACAGCATCACGCAAAAGAAAACCATCGAACCTCATGGTTTACAATTCACATCAGGCATTCGTCAAAGGGATTTTGTCATTTAAAAATTGAAATAAGTTACAGAACTGGTGGTGTCGTCCTACATACAGCGTGTAAAAACAGTAAGCGCTAGCAGGACGGTGGATTAACTAGTGGATCTCCTCCTCTTCCCGCTGATGCTGCGGTAGTTGAAAGGTCTCATCTTCATCTCCACGATTGGGATAGAAAACTCGTGGCCTTTCCAGTGATACCAGTTAATACCCTGCAACAGTGGAACACATTGGATCACTACAGTACATAAACATCCGAAAGAGGAATACACGTGAAATTCCACACAACATCTTGAATTCTGTGCTATGAATCCTCTTCTATAAACCTGGCTTCTGCTATAAAACGTCCAAGAGCTCTGTTGCTTTAAAAGAAACCAATACAACAGACAAGAAAAGAGGTTATAACAGGTTATAACAAGTTACAAGCCTTTAAGAAAAACTGAATTGAAAGCAGACAGTGTGACAACAAGACATGAGACAATGCAATTGAGCAACAACGCATCTCGAAAAGGTTTATCTATAGAGACACATCTCACAGTTGTCAGTTTTATTTGCTCGTGCATATTTCCTTTCTTTAGCAACTTACGTCGCAACCAAAACCACAAAGAATGAGTCACAGTGCACAAAGGCTCTGTAGGTGTCAGATTAAACAGCCAAATGAAGGTAATGGTTATCAAGATGAGTTGCGGACAGTTTGGTTCCTCTTTGTTTCTTCCATACTGTATATGAAATGAACAATATCATGACTTTAGGGAGTTTTAAACAAAGGCCTCTCTGATAAGAATTCACGTGAAGGCAGTTTGTAGATTGAAATAAAACGTATAAATAATGTGAATCCATCTCCGTGTGGAGTCAAAGAACCTTCTAATCACAAACATTTTTCGATCTTGTTTTTATAAGCTATGAAGTAAAACCCCTCATGACTGTTTTGAGGCCATTAAGATCTTCCTCTGGAGATTTTTTACTTCGTTTTTTCATCCTCTGATTTCTTACTTCCTTATTCACATACTCTAATGCGAAGTATGATAAAGTCAGATACAGTAGGCGTTTTACTCGCCAAATAATAAAAAAAACCCTTTTTTTCAATTTCCTGAAAAGTAGTAGTTTTGGAGAGGTGTAAAGTATTGGAGTAAATGTAATTAGTTACTTTACTTAAGTATCTTTTTGGCTACTTTGTAGTTGTACTGAGTATTAAAGATATTAGCAACTTTTAGCAACTGCAATTTTCAGGTGTTCAGTTTGAGTTTCTTGTTGTTCACTGACATGTCTCTTAGTGTTGAGGACTAGTGCCTACAGTCAGTATGAGTAAAAAACTCAAGTATTGTTCAAATCAGATACTCTTAAGACTTTTACTCAAGTCGTTTTGGAATTTGTGACCATTTTCACTGCAAGGTATCTGTACTTTTACTCAAGTATGGTTTTCAGGTACTCTTTATTTACACCTCGCAATATCAGAAAGTCTTGGCTTTCGTCTGAGAATACCTGGCTTACCTGACTATGTCTGGACTCTCCATATTTGCCATTAAGGTTAGCCCGATGACAGTTTTTATACCACCAGGCTCCCTTGTAGGACATAGCACAGTTGGTGACGGCAATGTCATTGTCCTTATCCTTGGTAGAGAACGGTCTGCTCTGATGGTAGCTCAGAGAGTCACCTGAGGTCAAAACACACCATAATTATGAGCGTGATACTGAATGACATCGGTCTCTGAGGACATATCATCCAAATATACTCAAACCACACCTGCCGTGCCATTGTATTCTCCTATCCTCAGTTTGTAGAGGCTCTTGGAGTCTCCGATGGAAAACCTGTCGTAGTTGGCGTACACCGACTCCTGGCCATCTTTCATATCGATGCGGAGCTCATATCGACCTTGAGCCGAGATCTTCTGAATGCTGTCCAAACCTGGATGTAGACGCAGAAAAACGTGTCTGAGGAATACTATCCAGCCATCCTACCCCTGCATTTCACACATGTGAAACACGGTCTCTTTTAGATCTGCTCGGCACTGATAAGAGCCGTAATTTCATTTAAAAGTAGTGCTCTTGTTTGGTGGTACATCTCACATTCTCTGAAGAAAGACGAACAGTCTGTGTATTGAAGATAATCACATTTTCTGAGTATGTGGTGGAGAATATGACCTGCCTTTGATACAGCAGATTTGTCCTGATAAGAGAAGCACCATCTGTTTTTAGCACTATTCCCAAAAATAAATGACTGGAAAATACTATAAAATGACTAGAACAAGTCTTCTGGTAAATACACAAATGCGCTGTTCACACAAGCAACAACATTGAGACTTTTTACCAATAAGATATCACGTAAGGAGGGGTATCCTTTGACTTTTATCAATTCCGATTCCGCTCATCAATTCGGGGTTTCGATTCCAAAGTTGTAAAAAGATATAATTGTCTGGTTTGCAAATAAATATATATATTTATGAGTATGTAAAAACCGAATTCATTTTCGTAAGGGCTTTTATTGAGACACAAGTTAACACATGCGCATTTCTGAAAATGTGCACACAGGAACTGATGAGAGGAGTTATAATTTTACAAAATGATGACACGGCATGTTTTAAAAATGTACAATTTTGCAAACCGTTTTCAAAAACGGTCTTTTTCAGGCCCCCACAACGCCAGATAAAATGAATAAAAAGTTACACATTTAGGCCACGTCCACACGGAGCCAGAGCTTTCCCTATCCAATCTTTTTCCCTCATTCTTAAAAATATCGTAAACACGCCGTCGCCCTCAAGAAATATCTGCATACACACGAAACCACTGAAACTGACTCAAAACGATACATGCCAGACCAGTATGTGGCGCTATAATTCTTCTTCTTTTGGTTTTATTGGTGGCTGGCGCTGTAATTCTGCTACTAAAAACGGACAAGATGACTTGGAGCATGCGCATAAACCTTACGTATGTGGTGTCTGACTAGGGTTGAGACGTGGGGTGATGACATCATCATTTCTGAAAATATACAGATAGACTAAATTGTTTTCAGATTTATTCACTCAGGGATTAAAAAAAAATGGAGGTTTCAGGCTTCCAAAACGCCAGATCCGCCTGGATAAGATACAACAGTTTTACATATACAGCTAAACGCGTCTCTGTGTGAACGGGCTCTTAAACAGCCCCTGAACGTGTGCTATGCATGTTATTTTTATTTTGTGGGAAACGTTTACATTCATGCAGTTTCCCTTGACTCATCGGATGAATTGAAACTTGTTTATTTCCGTAAACAGCATGGGATAAATGCGACATCTGCATTAATCCATAGACTTCTTACGTCAACACCTTGTACAAGATCATACCGGTAATCCTGTTCTCTGTTCACACATAGCATCATACTGGTAAATTACTGGTAATGTTACAGGTTATAGCAATGGTATCTCAGGAAAAGTCGCATATGATCACTTACCGGTAATTTACCAGTAAAGAGTTTATGTGTGAAAAGCGCTTTTGTTTGAGTAGGGATCTGACTTAATACTGAACAGCCCCTAAACTCACTTTAGGATTAACAATGAAAGTCAAGCAAAGGACTGATAAACGGATAAACAGAAACAGGTCTGAATCACCACACATGCCCAAAGAGCATCTTTAGACTGTCCTAATGAGATTTATCAAACGAATCCTTCATTTTTTACACTGACCTGATCTCAGTATGAGACAGTTTGATTAAAAACAGGTCTCGTGCTGTTCCCACTGCACCATATCTAAGTATTACACAACCTTATCAATTTTATCACAGTTTTGGACCTATTCCTGCACTTTATCAGCAATAAAGAAAATTAAAAACAGTTTCATGACGGGACCACATAGTAGGAGAACAGGGAATAATATAACAACATTACACTAGTACGCTTACATTTCAGCCCCATTACTTCAATACACAATTCAGGAGTGTCATGACCAGGTGAGGAATTATAAAGGGACCGTGCAAAAGTGAGCAATACATGGTGAAGCATAGCTTTTTCTTTTCCTACACTTGCTCTCTGCTTTGAATGCATGAATAGATGAGGTCTGCACTACTTGTGTCTGCCAAACTGTGTGTTTGATGAACAGACGGTGTTGTAAACATTCGGCAACTAAACCGTACGGTCGTGTAGTACATCATACTGTTAATACTGTGCTGTCAATAATATTGTCAACATTCACTATTTAGTTTTTGTATTGAGAACTTTTGATTTTCTGGGATTTTTATACAATTGTGACCTATGTTTTATTTTTTGTTAATGAAGATTACATTAAAAAAGGTACATTTGACCGTGCCTTTATTTTTTGTTTTTTCAAATACCTTTTATGTACAGTATCTAATTAGACTTTTAATCATCTTAAAAAAATCTAACAAACATAGGAATTACATGTTTTTTTAAATACGATAATGTACAAAAAAGTGAAAAGATTATATATAGCAGTTTAGTCAATGCATATCCAATACAGCGATTAGCTCATTGCAACAATTTTCAATTTCTGCTCACAAGATGCAATCTTTCGAATGAGCTCCTTCCACGCTAAATGTAGCTACAGTACATATATAATCCAAGCTTAAATGCCAGTGGAGGCACAATTGGTAATGTTTACGTTTTATCTGTAATTGAAACAATGGTCTGTAATCAGTAAACGCAATGCTGTTTTCTTTCTGAATTCTAATGAATATAATTATAGTTTTCTAATAAGATTTATGCATCGGGGGTAGAAAGGAAAATAGGGCTCCATTGTTTTCTGTCAAATTGGATTTCTGATGGAAATAATTACTGGATAATTTAAATACAGCCTGACAGCTGGGCGCGATATGCCCTGGAAACACACACCCTACTGTACACACAAACACACACATATACACGCATGATGTCACTCACAGTGCTATACAGTAGATCTTTATTCAGAGCAGCACCATTGAAAACAGTTAAACATTTGCCAGGTGTTTTACTACTACGCTACATATACATTTTTAGTCAGTATGTGAATTCCTGGGAACTGAACCATGACCATAAAAGTTAAGCTACAGAAAAGCCCAAGAATAAGTGTGTGTATTTTTGGAGGATCAGTTGAGAGAAATGCAATATAATATGCATAACTATGTCTTCAGAGGTGTATAAAGACCTTACGTAATGAAGCGTTATGTTTTTATTACCTTAGAATGAGCTACTTCTGTCTACATACACCGAGGGTCCCCTTACATATACTTCACCATGTTGTTTCTACAGTAGCCCTAAACGGACAAACTACTCTACAGAGCACGTTTCGTAAATACACGTTATCTCCTTCAGCAAAGAAGCAAAAATGTGACATCATCTTTGTCCTGGTTCAGCCACCGTAGTGCTTCGAAAGGGAGGGGTGGAGTGAGCCGTTGGTTGCAATTCACAACCTCACCACTAGATGCGCTTCTTTGACGCTTTTTACACTGGGATTATTTACCCCAGGCAAGTATCGCCACATTTTTGTGTTACATTTTCAGTGTTGCTTCGATGTAAATAAACCAGTGAGCCATTATTATTGTTTGTGTGGTGACGGGTAATGGTTAAGTAGATGCTGCACAATTATGCTGTACATGTCATGATGACTCACATGTGGAGTATTTGGGTTTTAAAGTGTTTAAGATGCATGAACTGGACGTTAAATAGCCTCCACAAGGCCAGTTTCCCGAAATCCCTCGTCAGGCAGTTGAAAAGCACCATTCTGATGACTAGTCGACAGCACTTAACACTGATCTACATTTCCAGCACCGATTCTTAAATAAGACTTCTACATCTCAAGAAAAAGTGCTGACAGAATCTAGATGGCCTCGAAAAGATAAATGGGACCTAAAAAGGAGCGTATTTTTAATAGGTTTTTTCACGTAGATGAGTTTAGCTTGCATCAGCCGATCACATCAGGTGCAGCGAATCAACGTTAAACAATAGTCATACAACACATACTTAAGTTGCCTTTCTCTGCTCCTTATCAGCTGCTTAATAGTGCCGCACTAAAAACCCACCTCCATCCCATCTCCTCCATATCTGCCTGTATCTGTCGTATCCTTTTAATTGAATCCTGTTACGCATCATGAACTGTTCAGGTTCCCCAGGGGCGCTCACGCTCTGTCCATGCAAGGCTGCATGGATGGGCGGAGAGTTTGCCAGAACAGTTTCATTCCGCCAACCTTAAATATTGCCATTGTTTAAATATTTGACGACAGTGGTCCTGACAGAACAGCTTTTCTCGAACAGCACTAAGCACTTTTTCTATAATTAAAGTCTGTTTTACGTCCTCTTACCCAGCCAGAACTCATCCTCCAGGTTGCCAAAGCCAATCTTGTAGTCACTCCACTTCCTGGAGAAATCAGTCAACCCGTTCTGACGTCGCTGGAACACCTGAAACATGATTAACAAGGCAACATTTGCCACACAGCATGCCGATACAACAGAATGCATTTGTCTTAAGGGCAATATGGTGCAAGTGTATATGCCAACAGAAATTCTTTATATTTTTGGATGGTAGAGGCAGCTGTGTCAATGCTCGTGGCCAGCAAAGACTCAAACACCAGCAGGTAATCGGCAGCATATGTTGTGTTCTGAATTTAAGTCCCTTTGGTGGGATGACCACCCGTCAAGTAAAAATTGGTTATCGCAGGTAAGTAAAACATATTTCCCTGCCAGCTGGCTGTAACTTTATTACGACCCGCAACATGGCAGTGTGGTCAACGCAGACTTACAGTAAGTGACATGTTAAATTCAAATCAAACGTCTTACTCGTTGAAGTAAACGACATTCTTAGGTAAACGTTTAGGAAGGATAGTTCACCTAAAAATCTGTCACCATTTATTCACCCTCACGTCACTTTCTGCACAACACAAAAGACGATATTTTGAGGAGCGCCGGCGACCAAACAACATTGACTTCCATCGTATGGACACTAAACCACTGAGACATTTTTCAAAATATCTGCTTTTGTGTTCCAAAGAGTCAAATACCGATTTGGAATGACACGAGGGCGAATAAACGATCAGATATCGTGGAATCATGTGACAGAATCATGTGCGAATCACACACAGTAGTAGTCAAACGTAGTCAGATATCTCACTCACTATCCAGCCTCCTTCGTCGGTGGTCATGTCGCAGTAAACCTGCACACCCTGACTGAGATCTCTGTTGATGTAGATGGTGTAGACTCCGCTCAGGGTCTCTCCGTTCAGCAGGTGCTGAGCACAGTTCTGTGCCGTGGGAAACAATCGGTTTCCTGAGGAGGAAAAGGGTTGAGACACGTCTGACACAACAGAGCACAGAATGCGAGGGCCGCGGAGAGGTTAATGAGTGATGATGCGCCTCGCCGGTCTGGCGGGGGAGTGAGAATTCATCTGGTGTTATGAAATGCTATCTTTGGACCTGTGGCGTCTTTAAAGTCACAGATTCACTAACTGTGTTTGGTTTCCTTTGGGAATCAAGTTTACTGGTGTTTAGAGGGTGACACTACTGATTCAAAGTGGATGAGTCCATCGGATACGATGTTTAGAGGGGATTTGTACCTGTTGTGAAAGTGGTAGAAACGATAGCGCTGGTCTCTAATCTTCTGGCGGCTTGCAGTCTCACAGTATATTGGGTGGTCTCTGCCAGACCCTCAAGGCGAATCCACGTGTCCTCGGCATCTAAGATCAGCTCCTAAAACACAATCACAGTCTGTTGGGAGATCCTCACACGCACGAAGGCGCATCACATCACCACTGCTCAAACATCGTGGAACAAAATGAAACAAAGAATCGGCGCCAGAGAGGGTTTGTAGAAAACACGGCCAAAGACAATACAACGAACAGCCGCAGTGTCAGGAATCGGCTTTTTTATTTAAAGCGGTTTATTTACCCCCTAAAAATGATTACTTTATGAGAACTTTTTGTCCAAGTTCAATTTTCATTTGAACCAATTCATTGAAATAAATGATTGACCGTTTATTATAAATTCAAATGAAATACAAAAATGCCTGTTCATGAAGCATACTTTGTTCAATATCCTAAAATAACAACCACTTGAGACAGTGAACACACATATTAGACATCTGCAGGTTTCTACAGTAAGAAAATCTACGAAATATATCAAAAGTAGGATTACAAATAATGAATTCACTACACTCCCAAAATCGAAGTCGTTTTTGTCTTATTAACTAGTATTTTTCCCAGAACCCCGATACATTTTTGACCTGGTGGGTAGGAAGCGTAAAGTCTATTTAAACAAACTGAAATCAGATCACGGTCAATCAGGAGCCGTCTGACAAACTGTTGTTCTCCAGCTGCTTACTGTTGGGTATTTTTCTGCTGTTTGATTGACAGCTCTGAATCCTTGATGGAGGAGGAAGAGGCTTATCGGGCTCTGGTGCTGCCGCTGCGAGATGAAGTTTCTATTTTGGTCTCCGGCTCACGACAGTTCACTTCCGCTAATTTGTTTTTGAGAAATTCACTCGTATCTGCCATCGTGGCAGCCTTTTCTACCACACTTCTTTTATTTCCTTTTTCTGTACTGTATTTCGCAGCAGCGGGAGAGAACGCATTGGTGTGGTTTTACTGGGAACCATGATGGACAGTGTGACGCAACTTTCATATGCGTGAGATTTATAACCGTTCACACTTAAGTGAAGGTGTCATTTTTGCAGATGGTGCAGATGAAATGATGATGTGCAGTCATTGAATGATTTAATTACTAAATGTACACTGTTTCCTTGCATGAAACATTTACAAAAAATCAATAAAGTGAACGGTCCGATAACCGTAATACCACTGGATGGCACAAATGACCAATCAGAATCGAGTATTCCAGGGAGCCATATCATAAACCGGCTGTAATGAAAAGAAGAATGATTTATGCCTATGATACACCAGTAGGGCTTACATCGTCTGTGCACCACTGACACCCACTGGACAAACACTAGCAGCATTACAGGTCACACTAGGACATATTGCATAGATTGTATAGGTTGTGTCTACACGCACGCACGCACACACACATACACAGGCAGACACACGCACGCACGCACACACACATACACACGCAGGCACGCACGCACGCACACACACGCAGACAGACACACACACACACACACACACGTGTGTGCGTGTGGCCGAACCAAGACAACTAAATACATATAGCTGTATTTTCCTCGATGCCAGACAGATCAAATAAAGATAACCAATGCAGATATTAGACCGTAATCATCCATTAAAATAATGTAATTATTTCAAACTGTACTATATCTATATGTACAGTACTGTAACATTTTGAAGAAAATGACTTCAGGGAAATCTTTGATAGACATACTGGGTCTTGTTAATTGACTTAATTCATATTTACTGAGCTACATCAAAGCAATGTAATTAAATTGTGAAGTTCCTATAGGCGGATTTAAAAGATCTAACAGCTCCCGATACAGGACGGCCTCTGTGGAACACAGACAAAACTGTGCCTTACATCATAACGTCTTCATAAGATCATCCTTTGCAACCAGTTTAATACTGAAAAGATTAAGACTGATTTTAAACTCCGAATTTCACTATAAAATGAATTTAAGAATTGTTTTATTACTACTGTTTGAGTTTCCTAAATACAATATGTGCACAATGACAGTATTTAAATATGTAAAGCGAATACATTGCTTAAAGGGATAGTTCACCCAAAAATGAAAATTCTGTCATCATTTACTCACTCTCAAGATGTTCCAAATCTGAATACATTTCTTTGTTCTTATGAAGACCGAGAAAGATATTTGGAAGAATGCTTCTAACCAAACAGTTTTTGGGCGCCATTGACTACCATAGTAGGACAAATGACAATGGCGCGCCAGAACTGTATGCTGTCCTACATTCTTCAAAATATCTACTTTGTTCAACAGAACAATTTTATAAAGCAATTTTTTCCTACTATGGTATAATTGGCGGCTGGTGCACAATTTTTTATGGGGGCACAACAAACCATTTGACATGATGTAAACGTATCATCACTGCATAGCTAAAAAAGGGTTTAACTATCAAACATGTAATAGTGTTTATTAACAGTAATACGGTGCCAGTCCAAATGAAAGAAACACACGCACGTAGAATATACAGAATATGTATTGTCACAGAAATTAACCAAATACAACTTCAAATAATACTTTTATTGAATGCTAACACAACTACCAGGCAAATAGAGTGTGAATAAATAAAATAATAAATAATTAACAGTCTTCTTCTCTGGATAATTTGGTGGGGCGGCGCCCCTGCGCCCCCTATTGACCAGCCACCACTGTATGGTAGTCAGTGGTGGACAAGAACTGTTTGGTTTCAAGCATTCCTCCAAATATTTTTCTCGGTGTTCATCAGAACAAAGACATTTATACAGATTTGGAACAACTCGAGTGTGAGTGAATAAAGACAGAATTTTCATTTTTGGGTGAACTGCTCCTTTAAGGTTGAATCCAAATAATGCTTGCCTTTCGACTTCCGTCTGCTGCTTTGTATGTCAGCATGTAGTTATCGATGTCAGCGATGGGCGGTTGCCAGGATATGAGAGCGCTTCGATGGTTGACCTCACTGGCTGTTAGGTTCTGGGGGGCATCCATGGCTGTAAGCATCAAAAATATGAAGAATAAAAGCGGTGATCATGTACCTTCAATATGTAACAAGCTAATCTGTTTAAAAGAGATGGTTCACTCAAAACTAAAACCTCTGTATATGACTCTTTCTTCTGGGGAACACAAAAGAAGATATTTTGAAAAATGGTTTTGCGTCCATACAATGTAGTCAACGGGGGACGATATTGCTTGGTTACCAACATTCTTCAAAATATCTTCTTTTGTGTTCTGCACAAGTAGGAACGTCATAAAACGACACGAGGGTGAATAAATGTTGAGATACAGAAACTAGTTTCAGTGTGTGTGTGTGTGTGTTTACAGCTGTGTCAGCATATCTGCTGGAGTCGTGGAAACAGACCTCTTACCCGCGGCTATAAAGATCACGGGTGCACAAGATATAGGTTTCCGACATAGTGACAGATCCGCTTCAGAGTAAAAACAATTAGTGCATGTTCTCCCGGCCTCCTGTTTCTCAGTTTGATCTCTTATCTGACAGCATGCCTCTATGCCTCCAGCAGAGCTCAGCACACGCGCACACTCTCTTCCTTTCATCACTTCATAAGCTGATGCTGTCTTTCAATGTTGTCAAACAGGCATCATCCATTGTGTTCATGCCGAAAAAAATGATGTATTGTTGCTGCTCTTCAATCCTTAAAAAACCAGCTCTTCTCTGCCTTGCTCTCATTGTCTGCAACTGAAGCTATGCAACGTCCTAGATCTGAAATGCTTTTGTTCACAGATTTATGAAGAGGATTATGAATCTATACTGTATGTGCATTCGCATTTAGCAACATTTTCCCTTGGTTTCCCATTAAATCGACAGAGCAGGCAAACTAATAAAGAGCGCCAATCGAGTCTGAAATACCGTGCAATGCTCCAGTACATATCTCAGGGACTCATTCATATTCACGTCCTCACCTTAATCGCTTTAACGGTGAAGTTGGATATGCAATCTAAATCAAAATGACAGACAGCACTAATCCTATAATAGGCATGAAATTTGTTCGCTGTTGTCGTCTTAATTATCCCCGTAAGCTTCCATAAGCCTCCGCGTAAATGCCAAAATGATGCGTCTATGACACTTCCCCCCCGTCGGGGTGGGACTTGCCAGATCCTTAAATACAGGAGGATTGTAATTTCACTTGTTTTTTGCAGACATTAGAGGGTTTTGTTGTGTTTTTTTAATGAGAGCACGGCAGGATCTCTAGAGTTATCAGAGCAGAACTGTTTCTAAATTACACCGCCATTAAGTAGCCAAAAAATCAAAAAAGGCCAAACCAACAAACTTCATTATGTGTCAAGATTGGGAGCGTCAGCGAGCTGGCACAGAGGTTGCAAAGCCAATGGCCTGTGACTCTTTTATGTGCAGATTAATTTCCTCCAAACAATCCAAACTAATGAAGTATTCGGGAGGGTCGCTTGATTAAAGTTGAGGTCTAATGCTTCTGAACGCGGCCCTCCCCTCCAACTCTCTTTAATAGACGGCCTAAAGCGTTCAATGCAGATCGAAGCGGTTTGATATAAAAGTGGAGCTTGTTCTAGTTCAGTCTTCTGTGTGGAAACTTGTGGGAAAGACAGTCAGTCTCTCTGCCTCTCTGTGGACACCTCGCTGTGAGGAAAGATGGCTGGTGATGCTGATCTCCTCTCTGTTCTCACATGGGAATAGCAGTTTTGCTGACCGCGGTATTTTGTTATACAAACTACAGAAATAAAGTTATGGCCTTGTTTCTGCTCCACGTGAGCTGTCCATCTCTGCTAAGAGTAAAAGGATGATAGCATCGATAGGGAAGTACATGATCTTGTGATGGTCTATTAGATATCAAGTTGTTAATCAAACTCAATAGAAATTAGCTACTGTTACTGGAAAAAACAGTGACGCTTAGTATTGGCACACAGTTATGTAGAAAAACAATTTATGAAAATATAAAGTTATGTTTCGTCCTAATATTTTGTTTAAAATCTTGGGTCGGAAAAGTGTGAGTTAACAAATACACAAAATGCACAATTTGAGTAATTTATCATATATTACAATATTTGGGTTCAATATGACATTAAAAGTCATAAATGCAAAATTTGTTTTGTAAATATACAGAATTTTACTGTTTTATTTTACAAATGCTGTAAAAATGTACATGGCAGGTGTAAAATAACATTAAAAACATGTTATTTCATTTTACTTATCATTATAGGTGTTATTTTATGTTTTTTTTCTAGTGCCAGCTGCTGGAATATTACCTTTTTTTACTTTATTACAGTATGGGGATGTCTTGATCTTTTCTGTGATTTGTTTATATGCAGTAGGGAGTTACTGAAGTTCTTTGTAATATTTCTTTCTTCCAGTTTATTTATATGTTTTCGGCTTGTAAATGCATTTTATTTGTTATTCTGGCCCTTGAAGCTATTGATTCTGTCTATCATTATTTCATTCCACTTTCATAAATTATAATGTGGATGTAATTTTTTGTCTTTGGTGATCTGTCAGCCAGGGCTGGTTTCCTGTCAACACCCTGTAACATTCACATCATCCTGTTATTTTGAGCATGGGCCGTAACACATCTCATGTTTGATACACGTCAAGGAGCACCAAAGTGCTGCTGTTAAAAATAAATCACACGATTCACTATGGATTGACACAAACAACCCACACACAGACCTCAACACTCACATACATAAAACAACACACAACAAGTGACAAGCTACTAAACTTGACAACAAACTTAACAACAATAGTGTAAACAAAAATGCCAAACGGTCAAATAATACAGCCATATTATTCATACCCCAGTGCATGCTGGGAAGAAGGCAAATGGAGCTGAACCAAACTTTTTTTTCAGTATTTCAGCCATAAAATCCATTTCACCCCTGCTGTGCTTGTTGGTACGACTTAAAAAATGGAGCATATCATAATAGAAAAGAGATGCATTATGTGTGTTCCTGTAACTTCTTACCTTTGGAGTCAGTAAGTAAACGGTAACACTTTACAATAAGGTGCTATTAGTTAACTTGAGTTAATGCATTAGTAAACATCAACTAACAATGAACAACACCGGAATACATCATTACTTAATGTTTGTTCGTGTTAACTTGTACATCTACTAATGCATTTATTACCCTGAATAGCTTCATTAGTTAACGTTAGTAAATGCATTAGTAAACATCAACTAACAATGAACAACACTGGAATACATCATTACTTAATGTTTGTTCGTGTTAACTTGTACATCTACTAATGCATTTATTACCCTGAATAGCTTCATTAGTTAACGTTAGTAAATGCATTAGTAAACATCAACTAACAATGAACAACACTGGAATACATCATTACTTAATGTTTGTTCGTGTTAACTTGTACATCTACTAATGCATTTATTACCCTGAATAGCTTCATTAGTTAACGTTAGTAAATGCATTAGTAAACATCAACTAACAATGAACAACACTGGAATACATCATTACTTAATGTTTGTTCGTGTTAACTTGTACATCTACTAATGCATTTATTACCCTGAATAGCTTCATTAGTTAACGTTAGTAAATGCATTAGTAAACATCAACTAACAATGAACAACACTGGAATACATCATTACTTAATGTTTGTTCGTGTTAACTTGTACATCTACTAATGCATTTATTACCCTGAATAGCTTCATTAGTTAACGTTAGTAAATGCATTAGTAAACATCAACTAACAATGAACAACACTGGAATACATCATTACTTAATGTTTGTTCGTGTTAACTTGTACATCTACTAATGCATTTATTACCCTGAATAGCTTCATTAGTTAACGTTAGTAAATGCATTAGTAAACATCAACTAACAATGAACAACACTGGAATACATCATTACTTAATGTTTGTTCGTGTTAACTTGTACATCTACTAATGCATTTATTACCCTGAATAGCTTCATTAGTTAACGTTAGTAAATGCATTAGTAAACATCAACTAACAATGAACAACACTGGAATACATCATTACTTAATGTTTGTTCGTGTTAACTTGTACATCTACTAATGCATTTATTACCCTGAATAGCTTCATTAGTTAACGTTAGTAAATGCATTAGTAAACATCAACTAACAATGAACAACACTGGAATACATCATTACTTAATGTTTGTTCGTGTTAACTTGTACATCTACTAATGCATTTATTACCCTGAATAGCTTCATTAGTTAACGTTAGTAAATGCATTAGTAAACATCAACTAACAATGAACAACACTGGAATACATCATTACTTAATGTTTGTTCGTGTTAACTTGTACATCTACTAATGCATTTATTACCCTGAATAGCTTCATTAGTTAACGTTAGTAAATGCATTAGTAAACATCAACTAACAATGAACAACACTGGAATACATCATTACTTAATGTTTGTTCGTGTTAACTTGTACATCTACTAATGCATTTATTACCCTGAATAGCTTCATTAGTTAACGTTAGTAAATGCATTAGTAAACATCAACTAACAATGAACAACACTGGAATACATCATTACTTAATGTTTGTTCGTGTTAACTTGTACATCTACTAATGCATTTATTACCCTGAATAGCTTCATTAGTTAACGTTAGTAAATGCATTAGTAAACATCAACTAACAATGAACAACACTGGAATACATCATTACTTAATGTTTGTTCGTGTTAACTTGTACATCTACTAATGCATTTATTACCCTGAATAGCTTCATTAGTTAACGTTAGTAAATGCATTAGTAAACATCAACTAACAATGAACAACACTGGAATACATCATTACTTAATGTTTGTTCTTGTTAACTTGTACATCTACTAATGCATTTATTACCCTGAATAGCTTCATTAGTTAACATTAGTTAATGCATTAGTAAACATCAACTAACAATGAACAACACCGGAATACATCATTACTTAATGTTTGTTCATGTTAACTTGTACATCTACTAATGCATTTATTACCCTGAATAGCTTCATTAGTTAACATTAGTAAATGCATTAGTAAACATCAACTAACAATACACTAATGCACATAACCTCAGTAGCTAAATTTGTTAACGTTAGTTAATGGCTTCATTAACAGCACCTAATGATTAACAACATCTGTCTACTGCACTACTTAAAGTTTGTTCACAATTTAATGCCGCTTATCAAAACTATTAATTACTATTAATTAATAGTTAGCTCAATTGGAACCAAGCACACAGATTTATTTTACTGTACATCCTTTACATTGTGTGTGAATTGCATCTACGCTAATAACAGCTCTTTGTCACAGACTAGCTCCAACCCAACCCGATGTTCTGGATGTTATTCCATGCACTGTTGGGGACACCAGAGGTCAACGGACCCAGCCTCACACAGCCTGAGTCGCATCCTGAGACACATGATGCCAACAAACTTAACTCTATGTACTTTATATTTATTTTATCTGCTTTATTTGTTTTTTTTAATTCATTTGTGTGAAGCTGCTTTGCAACAATGCGAAATTGTGAGAAGCACGATAGAAAGAAAATCATATTGAAAGTTTATATCAAATATATGTTAGAGTATAAAAGTAAATAAGTAATACCTAAAGGTTACCTCCAACTCACTGTATTTAAAGAAATGTACAAATGATTCTTGCATAGACCTTATAATCCTTATTAACTAATGAATATATTGTGATCTTTTCCTACCTTATTGGAAACCATTTGAACATCAATTCATGTGTTAGTAATATCAGTAAGCACTTTACTTATATTTCTTACATGTAATAAAGTACTTCTTAAGACTGATATGTGCACCTTATTGTAAAGTGTAACCTTTTCGACATTACATAATAAGTTACTAATGTTTAATAGCTCTTCACTTACATGACTTCCCTGTAGTAAAGCAGTTATGGCTGGGAACTGTGAACCTTATTGTAAAGTGTGCACTATTTCAACATTAACTAATGCTAAATTAACATTTTTAGGTTCTCTATTAACATTACAAAGCAGTCATTACCTATATTTCTGACATTATACCTTTGAAAGAAACATGTACATCATTAACACTTGCAGCACCTTTATTACATTAAAGAACAATCAACATTAGAAAAAAAAAAATGCTAAAATGTACTGTAACAATTTAAACCTCTTTTCATACAAATAAACAACGTGCCAAACATCAGCAAACGATTGAGGAACAAGATAGAACAAGACTCTCTTGTGCTTAATCTTTTTTAATGGGAAGAAGCATCCCATCATTTTTCATAGTGTGTATTTTGTGGGCAATGTTCTCATCTAACATGATGACCTCTTGGCATTTTAGGGTAATGCTGGATAATTTCTCTCGCTTTCCAAGCATATCAACGATTTCTGAATATTTATCTGGTGCTGCAATTGCCAGCTCAGCAATAGCTGCACTCTGAACGATTGTGTTTCGGTCCACGCCATACTTTAGGAATGAATCCGCCATGCTGTTTCCTCTCTTGAAAATTTCCAAGACTGATTTGTATCTCTTTACCACCTGCCATGGCTCAGCAACTGAAGAAGACACAAACAATAAGAAAATTAAAACATTAGTACTCAATTGGGTGGTTTCCCGTACAGATCTTAAGACTAGTCCTGGACTAAAATAAACTGAAAACAGTTTGCAGTAGCATATATTAAAATACACCAGTGCCATTGTTTTGGCTCACAATGCACAGAAGTAATATTTTTTGTTGGGCACACTTGTAAAAACTACTTAAATATCCTCATTTAAAGGGGAAATCCACCGAAAAATTAAGTCCTGCCATGAATTACTCACCATCAGAGTCAGAATAAGCTTTATTCGCCAAGTGTGCACACGCACACAAGGAATTTATTCTGGTTACATGAGCTATTGTTTTAAACATATAGTACATACAAAACACAGGAAATAGAAAAGAATATAAGACAAATATGAGACTAAAAGAATAAAACGTATAAATAATATACAAAGGTGCAGTTTAGTTATTTGCAAGTGTGCCTAGTAAGTACTGTACAGTATATTACAGTGGTGTATTGTATGTATTTATAACCATAAAAAATATATGTATTTACATAAAGTATAAGATATTGCACTGAGATACATTGCACTTAACAGATAGGTAATGGTGGATGTGCTAGCTGTTCAAGATTGAGATGGCCTGCGAGCGAGAGACCATCAAAGAGCTCTCGAACCTCATCTTAATTTGCGTTGGGACGATGAACGGGTGTCCTAGGCTTGTTGAACGACTTGAGGGTGAGTAATTCATGACAGAATTATAATTGTTAAAGAGTTCCCCTTTAACAAAGCCCTAGTCCTGGCTTAATCTAATCCCTGTCCGGTAAACCACCCCTAAATAAACTTAATTTAATTAAAAAAAGTGTAATATTATCTTTCTGCTGGTTAGATTGTTCGGTAGGTATCTTAATAATATGAATTGGTATGGTTTAATAACACAGAGACCATCATAAACTTTATTAATACAAAATAACTTAATCATTGACATTTGCCTGACATACCTCTTTGCCAGAATTGAGTCCTTTGCTTGGATTTTTTATGTTTTTTCCCTTTTTTCTTCATTTTCCTTGCCTTCCCCTTCTTTCTTTTCTTCCTCTCCCTTGAAGAATCTGAGCTAGATGAGTCGGAGTCTGAAGACTCAGAGGAGTCAGAGGATCCACTTTCCGAGGGCTCTTCAGAAATGTTCTTTCTCTTGAGAATGTCTGGAGCCTTCTGTTTACTCTTGTCAGCAAGGCTGTCCATTTTGATTGCTTAAATTTGATTATTGTTAACAAAACACATTATATATTAGAAAAACTTTTTAAAATATTTTTTAATAAATAAAATAAAAAAAACACCAACAAAGCCTATATCAGGGGTCTCCAACCCTGCTCCTGGAGAGCTACCGTCCTGAAGATTTCAGCTCCAACCCCAATCAAACACAGTTGAACCATCTAATCAAGGTGTTCAGTGTTACTTGATAATTACAGACTAGGATTGCTAAAGTGGGTTGGAGCTGAAGTATACAGGACGCTAGCTCCAGGAGCACGGTTGGAGATCCCTGGATATGGATAAATACTCTTGTGTACTTTAGCATTTACTTTACATTGTAGTCATTATACTACAATTTACTATACTATACAATTGTTGTATAGTGTAGTGAATATAGTAATTTTTATACAATAGTATAGTATATTTACTATAGTAAATTTGTCATTCTGTTGTATTAACTATAGTAAATTTAAAACTGTGATAAATACTGTAATACACACTAATATTTGCTGTAGTAAGGTTTAAGAACTATAGAATCAGCATTTTACTTTAGTTTACTATACTAAATTAAACTACAGTATTTAATGTGGTAGAGAGTTACCATCAGACAGCTGCTCTCTCAGGTAATCCCGTTCTTTTGTTAAATCGTGGATTTTGTCCTCGAGGTGCTGATATTTTACCTTCCAAGTCTCAATCTCTGCCTTGATTTTAGCCAAAGCAATTGAAAAGGTGGGCGCTGCTGCCGAGGCTTAATCTTTAAAATAATAAATGTGAGCACAGTATTAATATTATTGACATAAACTCAAAAAATGTCAAATAACTATCTAGTAACGTCAAATCCACTGTTTTTATTCAATTTATCAGTCGACGGAGGTACGTGTATTTATTAAGCAACTAAAAAACTTACCTGCGTTTTTAGGAGACAGACCCCTAGATCCTTGTTTTTTCTTTGGTCTCCCTCTGGTCTGAATGTTTGAAACGTCTTTTTGTTCACTCTCCATTATGCAAACTTTTCCAGTTTTTACTGAACACCTTTGCTACCTTATATCTCTGTCTAGCCGCTAGTACAGTTACTGGCCGCTAACTTTTTTAGAGGATTGTGGGTAATGTAGTCCATGTGTTAGGCAAGTTATAAATAAACGTTTTATTTAGATTTCTTAACATTATTGTGTTTCATATACAATTAAATCATTTAATATCGTCAGAGTTTGTTATAGGTTTGTTTTTAAAAGTGATATATTATTAAACTATTTATAACGAAAATGGATGGGATTTATTTTACTTCAGGTGAACTGAGAAAGCGCACAGATGCCAGTATCTCTGGGTGAACAGAGATGAAAAACCCGCGAAAGGAAGTTTTTTGTTGACACTGTCCGGCTACCCATCATGTAAGATTTTTAATTATTTAAAAAAGTATTACATCTCGATTCTTTCTTTAATAACATATTAATGTAGTGTGAAATATCATTTATATTACTGTTATATACAAACAACATATATTTGCCTGGTTAATTTTAATGCTATGTGTTGCAAAAGATGCTTTAAGACTTTTAAAACTAATAATTCAATTATAATGTAAAAATTCAATTCTGGGTCATTTAATTTCTTCAAAATCAATCGCTTGCTGTAAACTGATGATTTTGTTGGAATTTTATTACATTTGTTAACACAGGTAATATGTTAGCAAACGTGATTAATGTATTTATGTGTTTATTCATCTTTATTGTTCATGTTAATTCATAATGCATATTGTTTTGTTAGTCAATAATGCATTTACTAATACTAACACATACAACTTTAGGTTAATAAATGCTTCAGAAGTATTGTTCATTGTTAGATCATGTTAACAAATGTTAATCTAAATTTATACCATGTAATTGTTAGGTGGTTATGGCTCAGTCTTTAAGACAAAAATTGCTATCATTGATCGAAGGACGTCAAACAAACCGGAAGAAGTTGAAGTTAATAAAATGGCTTCAGAGAAAAAAACTGCTCAAAGCAAAAATAAGATGTAGTTTGTGCCAGCACAGAATGAAGTTGATTCCTTGGTTTAAAAAAACAGACCAGTATGTTTGGTAGGTATATACTGTATATGTATGTAAATCATACAAATATGGCACATATATGTCTAGTGTAATGATGTGATAATTAAATTCCCCTAGGTGTTGTAAACAGAAGAGGCATAAAGGGAGATTAAGATTGAAATCGGTGAGATCTGGCTCACTTTTTGCAAGGTCAAAGTGCAGTTTATTCTCCTGGATGAAGTTTCTATATCGGTATGTAGAATAAAAGTTTACCGTAGAAAACAGTTCTGTAACAATATTTTAATAACAACTTTTTTTTATTTTATTTTATAAAAAAAGTTTTGCTCAAGGTCTTCAGCTGAGACAAATTGACATGATTGAAGATGGCATTGCTAGAAGCTCACGCACACTTAGCAGAATGGCCAAGAAAGTCAGAAGTGTTTGTGAAAGCTCTATGAAATTGTATGCCAGAAGGAAAGGCCAAATGATTGGGCAACCTAAGCAGTTTGTGATGATTGATGAAAGCAACTTTCGTCACAAACGAAAGGTAATAAAAAAATTCCCATATTACCATTATATTACAACAATAATGTATGAGACGCAATGGTAAAGTGTAAATAAAGTAACATCAGAAGGGGTCCCTCATACACCAATTGATGTTGTTCTGGACAATGCCCTTTAGCCGTTACTATATTCACACAGCACAGCCTTTCATACCTTATTGTCACGGTCCCACCGTCTTGTTTATGAAATTCTAGTCGTGTGGTGGGATCGGGGCAGAGTCCTTGGGTTTTATGTGGGAAGGCCATGAGATGTTTATGTTTTTACCTCTCATGTGTTTTTCCAGTGTCTCGTCTCTGTTCCGGCCATCTCGTTTCCTCGTTATCCTTCCCTAAGTGTTTGATTACCCACACCTGCCCCGTGTCGTTATCCCTTGTTTGTCTTCCCTTTAAATACCCTCTTGTTTCTTTGTCTTGGGCTCGTGGATTGTACTGTGTTCTGTGTATGTGTTCATGCCGTCGCCCGTGTTCCTGTGTCGTGTGAGAACTGTGAGTCTTGTGTTTTTGCTTTAGTTTTATCCTGCCTTGTTTTAGTTTAAGACGTTGTGTCGAGTTCCTTGAGTTTAGTTATTTGTCTTGTTTTCATTTTGCCCCCTCATGGGAAGTCTTTTGTTTTATATATATATTTCTGAGTTCCGTTTTCCCCATTGAGGGTGTTTGGTTTCTGTTTCTATTAAATAAAGTCATTTGTTAACCCCTTCACTGCCGTTGCCTGCATTTGGGTTCTTCCACCACGAAAGTCGTGACACCTTATTACTTAATTCAGCCCTGTAATTTATATCCAGTATGAGATGCATTTCAGATATCACCTACCTAACACTAGAAATTCATAGAAATTATTTGTAATCAATTGCTTAATTGTTTTCCAGTATGGACGTGGGAGGTTCGCAAAGACTTGGCGTAGAAGAAAGTGGGTCTTTGGGATGCTGGGGGTTGGACAAAGGAGTAGAAAGCCCATGTTGAAACTTGTTCGTCGAAGGTCCAAAAATCACCTCATTCCTCTTATTGTACGACATGTCTATCCAGGAAGTGCAATACTTAGTGATGAATGGCGTGCTTACAGAGTTGTACTAACCACTCTTGGGTATAACCACTTTCCAGTGAAACATAAGGAGTGTTTTGTAGATCCAAGAACAGGCAGCCATACACAGAATCTGGAACGAGCTTGGTTAACATTCAAAGGAAGAATATGGCGTCTTAGAGGAAATAGAACAGAGGACCTTCTAAAGCAACATCTAAAATTAATAGAATGGACTTACTGGCTGGGAAACAGGCATAGAGATGGTCCTCTTGGACGACTAGTAAAGGACATCAGGAGAAAATATCACCTTTAAAAAACAAAGCTGATCCCTACTTAAGCGGAACTCTCATAATTGATAGTTGTAAGAGTTTTATTTTTTGTTTACTACTCATGCCTTTTGACTTATTTTAAACTGATTGTAAAATGTTATCTAATGAATGTGCAAAGGTAATGACAGAATAATTAGTTTTGGTTACTGTAAACAGCTATGAAATGAGAACAATGCCCACAAAATACACACTATGAAAAATGATGGGATGCTTCTTACCATAAAAAAAGATTAAGCACAAGAGAGTCTTGTTCTATCTTGTTCCTCAATCGTTTGCTGATGTTTGGCACGTTGTTTATTTGTATGAAAAGAGGTTTAAATTGTTACAGTACATTTTAGCATTTTTTTTTTCTAATGTTGATTGTTCTTTAATGTAATAAAGGTGCTGCAAGTGTTAATGATGTACATGTTTCTTTCAAAGGTATAATGTCAGAAATATAGGTAATGACTGCTTTGTAATGTTAATAGAGAACCTAAAAATGTTAATTTAGCATTAGTTAATGTTGAAATAGTGCACACTTTACAATAAGGTTCACAGTTCCCAGCCATAACTGCTTTACTACAGGGAAGTCATGTAAGTGAAGAGCTATTAAACATTAGTAACTTATTATGTAATGTCGAAAAGGTTACACTTTACAATAAGGTGCACATATCAGTCTTAAGAAGTACTTTATTACATGTAAGAAATATAAGTAAAGTGCTTACTGATATTACTAACACATGAATTGATGTTCAAATGGTTTCCAATAAGGTAGGAAAAGATCACAATATATTCATTAGTTAATAAGGATTATAAGGTCTATGCAAGAATCATTTGTACATTTCTTTAAATACAGTGAGTTGGAGGTAACCTTTAGGTATTACTTATTTACTTTTATACTCTAACATATATTTGATATAAACTTTCAATATGATTTTCTTTCTATCGTGCTTCTCACAATTTTGCATTGTTGCAAAGCAGCTTCACACAAATGAATTAAAAAACAAATGTAAAGCAGCTCAAATAAATATAAAGTACATAGAGTTAAGTTTGTTGGCATCATGTCTCAGATAGTTGATGTTTACTAATGCATTTACTAACGTTAACCAATGAAGCTATTCAGGGTAATAAATGCATTAGTAGATGTACAAGTTAACACGAACAAACATTAAGTAATGATGTATTCCGGTGTTGTTCATTGTTAGTTGATGTTTACTAATGCATTAACTCACGTTAACTAATAGCACCTTATTGTAAAGTGTTACCAAGTAAGGCTCTAGTAAATTTCTAATTATTTTATTTCTATATAAATCTCTATTAATTATTAGACGTGAGGTCATCATCTGAGGTCACATCTAACTAATTAGGTGGATAACTTACGTGTGACAAAGTTGGCGATGACGGTGCCGCTGGTGAGAGGACCTTTGGTGGCGTAGAGGGCCACTGAGTAGGCGGTGCTGGGGATGAGCTGACTCAACTGATACTCCTGCTTGTTACCCTCCACCAGAAAGGTGTCGGCAGTCACTAGAATAAAATAACAAGAGCACATCATATCTTTTTATCATCTGTACTGTAACTACTAATTAAAACAAGTCATTTGTATGTTATCATGAGTTTATAACAAATTGTTTCTTTTACTGTTTCTTTATGAAGTTTAACATGCTGAATACGAAAATTACATATATTTTTTTTATCATCGATGTTACTAAAATGAGTCGTCCAAAACTTCAGAAGAGTACATTTGATCGTTTTTGTCTTATGACTAATACTGTCCTCACGAACCAAGTTCCAGACGTAGTCACCCATCATCGTTCCATCCCACCTTCCCTGTACTACAGACTTTTCAAGAATTTTCTGACAGTGACAATTGAAAATATTTTTTTCAATTTGTGAAAATTTGAACAGTTTTCGTTTATTTGCAATATACTGATATATCAAATTAATGATATAAACTCAAAATTTACTTGAGCTAAATATACACTAAAACATTGATGCTACATGAAATATTAATAAATATTACCACAATAATTAGCACCACACTATAAAAAAATTGTTACACTGTGCTTTCATTACAGTCCATGTTTATTTTTTGTTGTTAATAACACACAGTATTTAATGTACTGTGGTCTGGGTTATATTTTTGTTTTTTCACAGACTTGAAATTTTCACTATAATGCACAGCACGTGGAAAAGCACAGCCAAAAAACAAATATATGGGAATTATTTTCTCCCTTTTAAAGTTGGCCTTTTTATCATATGCACGGTTATACAGCTAATTGCATTGTATATTCAATTCACTTATTTTTACTCGGCAGAACAGACTTGTGACCCATTTTCGGACAACTACCCACACACACCCAGGGTTCAAATCCCAGATAAGCCCCCACAATAGAAACGTATGTACAACAGTACGAGCAAATGATATTGTTGTAAGAAGGTTGTGAGAGGTCGTGCTTTCGTTCATCAGGTCTTCACGTACCCTGGTTCCTGGTGACGGTGAGCACGTAGTTATCAACACTGGCGACAGGAGGGTTCCAGCGCAGCAGAGCCCCTTGAGGTGTGACATTCAATGCGGTGAGCTCCACAGGCATGTCCATAGCTGTGTGCAACAGAGGATAATGTGCAGGTTATAGACAGACAGTCAGAGATAAATCCAGCCAAGGTAACTGCCAGCAGTTTCATCCTCGCCAAGTTTTTCCTCCTAACGCGCAAAGAATAAAAATAGATCACCTCGGCAGCTCGGAAATAATTTGTTGTGATTGTTTGGCTGGAGAAGATCACAATTTCCTTAATAACCCGCCATCGTGGGAGAAAATTAGACATTCAAATGTGTGTTTCCGCGTGAGTAATGAGCTACGTTTCTCGCTGCAATTTTCGTAGTGTGTTTCACAGATGGCCGTTCTTTCTTCCTGATAGGAAAATCACACTCTCCTGTGTGCACCGTGGCATATGTCCTCTTTGATGAGGTCAATGGGCTGCAATCACACATTATCTCCCTATACTGTACCACGCACATCTTTGTTCTGCAAGCCTCGCTGTCAGGAGCCAATATCACTTTTACAGCGGTAGAGAGCTGACCCTCCCATCAGACGCCGTTGACTCGCCTCCAACAATTTCTATGCTCTCTCACTACCTTCTGGAGAAGCAGGGGCCGGTGTTGGGCCGTGAAATGCACCCCTGCCAGATTATGCACCTCCTTCAATAACACGCTGTCCAATTGGCTAATTCTAACCCCTCCCCTCCCCACACCTAATCCTAACACCTACCCTAACACCTAATCCTCAACCTAACCATTGTGGGGAGGGGGGGTGCATAATCTGATAGGAGTGCATTTCTCGGCACAACACCGGATTCACAAAACATTCTTAAGAAGAAAACTCTTCTTAACTGCCATGTTTTTTCTTAAATTCTAATTTAAGAAAAAAGTTAGGAATGTTACGTATTCCTGAAAAAAAAACCTTCCAAAGACAGTTCTTAAAAATTTTCTCAAGATTGATTTTAGGTAAAAATGAAGAAGAATCCAAATTCTCGAATCAAAAGCGGTCGTAAATATCATCTTAAAATTACGACAGCATCACGGTTGTCTTAAATCTCAAAAGGTAAGATGTTTAATACATTTATTTGGTTGTTTCACATGTGACGGGTATTGTTTTGAGCCAGAATCATAATTTTGACGTTTACTTGCCATTAAGGAATATTTCTTTTAATATAATAATGATAAGGTCTAGCTCCCTCACTTTAGCTATCATTATTAAACGGAGTCCTTTTTACATTATTCTGGGACAAAGTGACTCGAAACGGAGAGGGTCACAAGTATTATGCCATAGTAAAACACAAAAAGTATTATAATAAGTATATTTTTTTAACGCTTGCTAACATATTAGCTAACATGCGATCTTAAATGACGTTATGATGCGAATATATATATGAAGAGTTTGGTTCCAAAATGCGATAACTCCGTCTTTTACATTTTTCAAAAAACATGTTTTTTATTATGGTATCATGTTATTATTGTGTTTTATTGTGTTAGTTAGCTGTATGTTTTGAGTTATTATGGCTTAAATCAAAACAAACCAACTGCAGTTTGATTGATATTAATTGGAATGCACAATAAAAAAACATGATTTTTGAAAATCTTTAAAAACGGAGTTATCTCATTTTGGAACCAAACTCTTCATATGCTACATAAGAATGCAATGTGCTTGTTGTTACGCACATAAAGTTTATTAGATAAACATCTACAGTTAGAGCAATGTAATCATATTATTTTATTCTTATGACAAAAATGAAGAAGTTCTTAAGAAAATATTTCGCTCTCACAAACATTCTTACGAACTTCCTATAATTTATCTTAAGAATAATCTTAGATTTTGTCTTAAGAACAGTTTCTTGAATCCGGCCCCAGATCTCCAGCGCTTGACAGCAGAGGCAAATTCTGACTTTCAGACTTCTCCTATGCAGTACACTATGTGATGAATGTGAGCTAGATGGTCGTTTGTAGGTCATTAGGCAGAGCTGCAAACCCGATCCATCAAGTTTTATCAACAGCCCATTTCATCTTTCACATATCCGAGCTGAAATACACAAAGCCCGACTGTTTTCTAAATCCTATTAATGATAAGCTGTTTCCCAAAAAGCTGCTTGTCACTTTGCATTGTTGAAGCATTGGTGAGATTGTTGTATACACTGGCGGCTTCAGATTGTTTGCCTGTCATATTTTTATTAGCTTTGAACAAAACTGTCAGGCTTTATGTCACGATAGGAGGCGCAGGTGTGTGTCAATGTAAATGCAAACACTTCTTATCTAGTTATTAAGTTAGAGCAAGTCAGCAGTCTGTAGGCGAAGGCCAGCATCTGTTTGTTCTATTGTGTTACACCACACGGTGTGATGGGAGTTATTAGTTTAGTTCCCGGCTCAAGACATCGGCTCATTAATTCATTTCAGTGGAAAATTGCACGGCCTGAACAAACAACATTCCAGGGAATTTGACTAAAATAACATTCGAAATGAGTATTTTTGTCTTCTTTTTTGAAAAAAAAACAAGTTATAAAATAGTTCTAGTCCTTGATTATATTTGGTCAATAGCTCTGCTTTTACCCTAAACAATGCCAGAAGAGTTTTATAAGAGAACTTAAAAATACACAAATTACAAAGAGTACCACTAAAAAAAACGATATCGTATCAAGTACATATTTTTTTATTGTAGAACAACACAGCATGTAGTGAAACATCACATCATTTTTCTTGTTTTTGCCTCGATTGAAAGTGGATTCTAAATGCTAACCCAACAATCCTTACATACAGCTGGTAGAGCATATATCCTGTTGCACCGGCTGTCGTGCAAAGGTGAACTTCCACACGATCATTGATTCCATTAGTAAAATCTCCTTTCACTTCAGCGAGATGGCTGGCAGTCTCCCAGAGGACAGCACGGTGTGAGAGATGCTCCTCATCACATGCTAAACGATGTGCTTCATTCCTCGGAATGTCAGCCATGTTTCTACCCAATCAAAAGCTCTGTGACCAACGACTCTATGAGACTACATCCTTCAAGTGACACCAAACGCCATTTCTAATGATCGAAAGCTAGTCTGCGTGAATGCTAGGGGCTTTCCCGGATGGGGCGATTAGTACGTCTCCGAGTAATGAACTGAGAACAGAAGTACCTGTGAAGACATTCGTGGTGATGATCTTGCTTTCTTGGCTTCCTCTTACGGCGTTCAGCTTGATCTCATACTCAGTGGCGGCATGGAGATTGGTCAGGGTGAAGTTGGTGACATCATTGTCGATCACCACATTGTCTACTCTACCTGCGAGAGGATGATGTAACAGATGACGAATAGAAATGCTGATTTTCTTTGAATGCATTTACAAATCGATATTTTCGAGGCGTTCAAGATGTGGTGGAGGTACCTTTAGGTGACTGGTAAGCCATTTTGTAGTAATCAAAGGGTGCGAGTGGTTGAAACCATGATATGGTCGCAGACTCTTCTGTAACGTACAACACAGAGATGTCTCTCGGAGGGTCCATTCCTGCAAAAATGAGTTAAAAAAAGTATGTTGTATTAGCATACGGTTTATGTGTAGAGACACTGAATCACGTAGGTGCGTTAACACATAAGATACAGTAATACTGTATATGTTATTTCATTCAAGAAATGTGTTTCATTCATGCAGTATTCATTTAAATGAAATAGTCCTTTTTATTATTCATCATCGCTGATTCTTACTTCGAATGTTACTTGACATCATTTTTATAGGTAATATTTCTCCTTAGAAACATTCAAGTGATGTCTGATTTATTTCAAAGACAAATATTTGATTTAATTTACTCGTTTTAAAAATCACATTATATTAACTCACTACCCAGTCAGTATGAAACTCTCTTACCGTATATACTCAATTCGTTCATTCTTTAAAACAAATGCTATCTCTCGCTATATATAATACATTGTTTTTGTATCTGAAGGTGTGTTGACCTACAAGTGACAGGCCAGGATGAACAGATTAATCCATAACAATATGTATAATATATAATTCATCGATATATTAAAGTTTTTCTCTTTGTTTAAAGGGTTTTCAGCCTGTTTTGTTCCAGCATTCAAGAATCATTGTCATTGCCAATGAGCCCCAGAGAGTGAGATGTGTGCGCGTGTGTGTGTGCGCGTGTGTGTGTGTGTGTTTGCTGGACACACAACACTCTTCACAAGGGCATTTGCATTGTTATTGTCTGCTATCGTCCAGCAGGGAATCTTTCATGATTTGTTTACCCGTCCCAAGAGTTCTCTCCATCGCAAAAGCTGAATCTACCAGAAACTGCATTTGTAAACGTTTAAGCGGACTTACAGCGGTTCTATTGCGTTCTAACAACTGGGAAGGATATAAACAGATTTACCCCGACCGTTATTGAAGTGGCCAGTCATTAAAACGAGTGGAAAGCTATTCACACCTCCCCACATTCATTAAACTAATGCATTCAATTCATAAACTATGGGTGGCAATTCATAAACAGGATGTCAACCTCATTGAAATGCTTTCGGAGTAAAATATTCCAAGTAAATGAGTTGCGATTATTCATGTATGCATATCTTAATTTATTTTGCACTCAGCGGAGCAGTCAATACATATATTTTCCACATTTAGACTCGGTATAAAGGCCACCGAGAAAGACTTTTTCCATTTGTGATTGTTCTGTCTTTCCTACCGTTGAGCATATGGTGACCTTCTCATTCCCTTTGTGTGGATTTTACAGGACTGCTAATGTGTGAAAACATGTTTCTGAATAAAGCATGTGCATGTAAAAATGTAACATATTGTTAAATCAACAACCTCGATAAAAACCATGAGAAAACAACAGGTGCAACAGCTTAAAAGCGTACCATTAACGTCACTGTAATGATACCAGCTGAAGTAAAAGTTACAATTTATTTCAAACTAGTCAAGCTGCAGACGGTCCTCTGCGGAGTTGATTTTTTTAGGTTTAGAAATAGCTCCGAGACAATATCTCTTTTGGCAACTGCAAATATCAGCTCGCTGACAGTACGGCTGAATAATTTTTGACACCTCCACATTGAGACAGAGGCAATTAGAGGAGGATTACACACTGTTGAGTTAATTAAGACACAAAAGGGTAAAAAAAAGTGCTGTGCAGCTGCGCGCGAGAATCATAATGAGAAAATACAGCAGGTACAGACCCTGTTTTGCGCACGCTGACAAATTACTGTGTGCCGATGCTGATAAAATGGACACGAAAGTAAAAATGTTCTTTTTTTGTGCTATGGAAAACTTTAAAGTGTTCACTTGAAGACAATAAATGCTGTGAATTTAGTTTGGAGAGTTTATTTTTGATTTATCTGAAACTCACTTAAAGCTATGTTTTTAGGTTATTTTCCGTATTTAATCCTATCTGGATGTAAAGAGACTTTTAACAAAAAATGTTTATAAAACATCGCACACTCTAGATTTAAAGGTCCAGTGTGTAGTTTTTTTGGAGGATCTTTTGACAGAAATGCAATATAATATGCATAACTACACTGTAAAACTTTGCTGTAATTTCGCAGCAGGTTTGCCAGTAACTTACTGTAGATTTAATGTACAATTTAGTTTAAGCATAAACTTACCTAGTTTAGATATTTTTCTTTCATAAAACAAGACTAAATATCTTGGGTCACTTTTCTTGTTATGTAAACGTATCATAATTTAAGAAGTTTTAAATATTTATACAGAAAACAAGAGAAAAATGCTAAGGAAGAATGTCATTTTTTGCAGGTGTTGCTGTGCTAATGCCAGTCTCTTCTTGCTCATTTTGAATCTCAAAGTGTCAAAGTGTTTTAATTTTGATTAAAGTAAATTTGAAAACAGTACTAATTGGAAAGTATATTAAGCAGTAATTAAATCTACAGTAAGTTACTGGCAAATCTGCTGCAAAACTACAGCAAAGTTTTACAGTGTATGTCTTCAGAGGTGTATAAAGGACCTTACATAATGAAGCGTTATGTTTTTATTATCTTAGAATGAGCTATTTTTATTTACATAGCTATTCTTCTATCCCCTTGTTGTTCAGTCCCCACAGGATTTTGCTGAGATTTTTTGTAATTTCTGCGGCCAAAAATGCTTAATTTTGCAGCAGCAAATTGCGGGCTTTTTGTAACGAAAATTGAATTGGCAAAGAGTGTTCTTCTTTAAAACTACCACCTGTGAAAACATTATTTATGCATTTCCTATGATTAAAAGGCATGCAGCAGATTCAAACTGAAGGTCTGGAAACCTTGGCCGCTTTAAGTTTAAGACCCGCCCAAAAGGCCATTACAGGTCAAGCAACCAATCACGTTTCATTTCATGCCACTTCAAGTTTATGGTTGTGGAAATGTCTCTGCGATAACGTTTATGAGTTTATGCCATGAACCTAGCATACTGTAAAGAAATCAGCGTTTAGTTGATTGTGACGAATGTTCATTTACACCAAAATAAATGACAGCTTTCTTCAGAGATCAGATGGCGTTGTGTTGTTTCCAGGTGTGTTGTTTAAAGGTGCCATAGAATGGAAAACTGTTTTTACCTAGGCATAGATGAATAATAAGAGGTCTGTACATGGAAATGACATATCGTGAGCCTCAAACACTATTGTTTCCTCCTTCTTATGTAAATCGTGTGCATGCAAAAGACCACTGAAAAAGAGGCCAATCCTAACATAACACCGACTGTGACGTTACAGTTGGGATGTACGCCCCCCCAACGTTGCATATACCCGCCCATGTTCTAGACCAGCCGGACGTGCACAGCCGAATCATCGGACGTTCTGCAGGTATTGTGAATAGGGTTGGGCGATGTCTACCAAAATAGCATCAGACGATGTCTAGATTGAAACTCCACAAATTTTGCGGAGTTTGTTTGATTATGTTTGATTTGTTTTGATTGCAAAATCCTGCATGGACTGGTTGTTTCTACAGTAGCCCTAAAGGGACAAACTGCTCTATAGAGCGTGTTTCGTAAATACCTTATCTCATTTCGGCAAAAAAGCGAAAATGTGAGCCATCATAGTGTTTTGAACGGGAGGGTCGAGCGGTGGAGATTTTTTAACAAAAAAGTTACAGATTGCACCTTTAAATATGTCTAATTCAGGTGTACAGAAATGACTTTAACCTGCGTCATTTCCAAACTGTTTCCCAAACGAAAACACTTTCCCATAATAAAAAAAGAAATTTAGGGTGTTTTTGTTTTCCAATATATAAAAACACAACCTCAGACATAATGTGCCAACAACACCGCTGAACATCACATTCATAAGCAGTAATACCTGTTGTGACTAGGCCTACGACTGGTTTCGAGGTCACATTGCCGTGCATGGTTACCAAGGTAACGGTATACCGCCTGGAGGGCAGGAGACCAGTGAGGGTGATTCTTGTTTTGGACCCGTCTAGAGCAATCTCAGAATCATCACTAGACTCCTGGGCGCTGTAGTTCAAGATGAATGCGTCAGCGGGCGGGGCTGGTGCACTCCAAGCCACGCTCAACGAATCAGATGTGACATCAGAGAAATACAGCAGTGTGATAGGACGGAACCCTGAAATCGAACCACAACAACTGTGTTATGAACCGTTGGCTCCTGGGATGATGGATATTTTAAAGGAACAGTTCCCCCAAAAAATTACAACTTGATGAACTGTTTCTTTAAGAAATCTTTTTTTTGACTTCAGCTAATCCAGACAGTATGAGAATCGATGAATATTGGAAGAAGCGATTTGATGAAGACAGAACAGCGTGGATGCATCCAGACCACAGAAATCAAGCAAAAGATCAAAATTAGATGAAGAAAAGCGGAAAATGATGAAATGTGATGACATCATGGTGATAAATATGAATGTATTAATCTGCCATGCAAAAGCAAGAGAGTGATCACAACAAAGTTCGTGAAGAATGTGAGCAGAAGGAAAAGTTGTAAAAGTCAGAAAAAGTTGATTTTCGGTGCAGATGTAAAAGATGTTAAAAAAGACGGATGGGTAACTGAATTTTAATGAAGCGTGATTAAATGCAGAAGTGACTAGAAATGCAGCTGCTGGGAAAGAAAAGCTACATGAGGTTGAATCTTTGTTAATTATGAAGCGAAAATAATTTCACTGCCAAGCCTTGTTGCACTTAAACAACTTGATCAGTAAAGTAAAAAAGTAAAGACATTTTATGGTCATTGTATACAAGCAAAACAGGTACAAAGGAAACAGTAAAAACTAATGAAAACAAGAATTTTTCTTCCATAATAATAGTACACAGTATATACAGACATACAGGCATTATTATTCACATAAAACAATAAAAACATTGCTGATCTAAGAGCACCACACCTCTTGAGTCTACTCATGCCACCATTATACTGTAGATCCAAAGGGACGAATTGAAAACTTTCTCTAGTGTATCCGATATACAAGTGCTCGACACTCATTCCTGTATTCAAATCCCTAAAATATCGACTTACCTGTAAAGGCATCGATTGTGGCGGCAGTGCTCTGCTGTCTGCCCCTCTGTGCCACTACTGTAATAGTGTATTCTGTGCCCGGCTCCAGACCTGTCAGCGTTGTGCTGGTGATGTGCCTGGGCACCGTGAGCTCGGCCGTGACTCCAGCGGAGGAGGTGTAGGTCACCCTATAGTGGTCGATAGGTCCCTGAACCGTGCCCCACAGCAGGGTGATGGTGTTGTCTGTGGAGGCTGTGACCGTCAAATCCAATGGGACGTCCAGACCTAAACATTAGGAATTATGCAGCAACTGTGTTTTATGGCTTATACAAGTACAAAGATGCTTGGTTCAGCAAGCTGAAACATTTGTTAACTGTAAGGCATTATAAACATCAACTTTACCAAGACAAATTGTTAAAAAAAAAACATTTGCACAAATCTGCAGTGGAAACTTGGAGAGTAGTGACTATTATAACTAAGAGGGATTTGTCCCCCTCATTATTCCTAAATTATTGAAGAATTGTTAATCTTATCAAGCAGATAAGATTTATGATGTGCCGGCCACTTTTCAAGTTTATTTCACCGGGATCTGATATTGCTAAAGCTGTAATCTTATCAGCACTTGCCTGTTCTTGCATTCATTGTTGCTGGTGTGCTTTGGTTGGCACCAAGAACAGCTGAAATTCCAATGCCATACTCGGTGCCAGGCAGTAAATCTGAGCGAGAGAGAGGTGTATAAAAGATGAAGTTACAATATTGTCTGCGAATCTGCTTCTTGGTAAAATCAGGTGTGTAAAGCTCATAATTAGTGCACTGGATCTCATTAAAAAACATCAGGAAGGAACGGAGTCAAACACCCTGATGTGTCTTTGAGGTGAGAAAAGAAAACAAATCTATTCAATGCTTAGCGTCTGAAATGTTGCTTACTGGGAGAAAATATCTGTTAATGAGAGGAAAAAGTCAGCATGCCAGCACATTTGAGAGAGAGGACATCAGAGTTGCTATGCTGTCGGCCTTGGCCAGGCTACAATCAATCTTAGCAATGTCATGAAGTCAGTACAGGAACATACTGTATGACGTTCTTCAGTTGCACATGTGTGAAAGTTTCTGGAGGCTGTCAGGGTTCATTTGTACATTTCAGGGTCAGGGTGTTTTAAAAAGTGCCAGAATGACACTACGGTGCGGTTGACCAGACAGGGATTAGATTAAGACAGAACTAGGACATAGTCAAATTTAGGTAGATTTTACAAACGTGAAAACATAAAAAAGAAATATTCCAATATATGTCAGTGCAAGATGTAAAAAATGCATCTTAATCTGGTAGGCTTAAATGAGGGATACAGTAGTTCATCCAGAAATGAAAAATCTGTCATCATTTACTCAACCTGTATAAACGTCTTTGTTCCAATGAACACAGAGAAAGATATTTGGAAGAATGTTAGCGATTTTCAGTTCTGGGACATCATCCACTACCATAGTAGGAAAAAAAATATTGTACTTTTTCGTTCTGTTAAACACATAATGAGATATTTTGAAGAATTTAGGAAAACAAAGAGTTGTCGTGCACCTTTGACTACCATTTCATTCTTCCTACTATGGTAGTGGATGATGTCCCGGAACTGAAAATGACTGACATTCTTCCAAATATCTTTCTTTGTGTTCATCGGAACAAAGTAATTTATACAGGTATGAAATTACATGAGCGTGAGTAAATGATGACAGAATTTTCATTTTTGGATGAACTATCCCTTTAAGCCATGTCCAGAAAACTGCCTCTATATGTACCGCGTACTAACACATCTGACCACATCACCAATGAATTTCTTTATAGACAGTTTCAGCAGCAACAACATAAACAAATGTAGCCCAAACTTAACTTCTGGTAGACCTCCGCAAATAATAAATAACTGTTGAGTAGTATTAATTTAAATGAATACAATTGATATACAATAAAATATTAATATGAATTAATATTAATATAAATGAAATATAATATAAATTGTTATATTGTGACTGGAATATCGTGACTTCGGGCCAGGCATGTGCGTCTGATGAAACCGTCTATAAACTAACCCAATTATAAATAAAATAAAATAATAAAATAAATAAACGTTTCATGGAAATTTTCAGTACAATAAGTTCTGGGTTTACCAGTGAGGGTAATCCTCGTGGTGGCACCATCATTGCGTGGGACGATGACTTTGTCGTACTGGTCTCCAGCTAATGTGCTGAACACCACCCTGTAGCTTTCTACATCCGCTTCACTATTGTCCCATTCCAGCTCCAGGCTAGTAGATGTTTTCGACAGCACTCGCAGGTTCTTGGGTGCATCAATTTCTAAAACAAATGACACAAAACGTCTGATGGTTTGACGGCCAGGGAATCCACATAGTGATGCAAAACCTGAATGTGCTGTAAATTCCATTTGATACAGTAAAAGCATCTGCTATATGCATACAGGTAAATGTATGGACCACTCAATCTAATTTCAAAGGGAGCTGGAAATTGAGTGTGAAGCAACATGTTGCATTTACTGTATGAAGTTATAGGATTATGTAAGATTATGTGAGGAAAAAAGAACTTAATTTAAATAAAGAATCTGGAAGGGAAGTGTTTATCTATTAATCGGATTCATTCTGAATTGTTAATATTGATGAAACAAATGGTCTGAAGTGATTTGTCTCACCTGTAGTAAACGTGGTGAAAATGGCTCCACTTTCATTGCCATTCTGGACTCCACTAATCGATACTTCATAAGTGGATCCAGGCCTCAGGACTTGAAGTGAGTACTGGCTTAGTGTCGGCTGCAAGCGAAAGGTCGTTTTCGGTCCATCTACACCCACCAGCCCGTACCGCAATATGATCTGGTCCACTTTAGCTTTGGGTGTGGTCCACTCCACAAATGCAACTGTGTCCGAGACATCTCGTACGATAAGCTGGGTTGGCCCATCGATAACTGACAAACAGATATATGACAAAGTTATGGTCAGTAATAGTGAGAATATATTAGCAACTTTGCAATTGAATTTTTTGCTTGGATGATTAAATGATGGTATTAATAATGGACTTCACTCTTTTGTATCATTAAATACACACGAGGGAGCGAGTATGTAATTTGCTTGAAGCCAACACAAAAGTAAGCCCTGAGCTATAGTCCTGACGTGATCTTACTAAAGATATAATGGCAAAAATGGACTTTATGTAGCTGCTTCTTCCCATTATTGACTGGATCATTAAAATATCTTCTGGGCAACTGTGCAGGGTCAAAACGTACTTGTAGCGAGGAAGGCGGGACGAGAGCCGTGGGGCAGGAAGGCGGGGCCGGTGGCGTGAGTGATAATGAGTATCAGCTGTACGCGCACCGGTCCCGCATGCCTCACGGGGGAGCTCGGGAGCATAAGAGGACGAGCGACGGGACTGCCGACGAGAGAGGACCGGGCCCGGAAATGTGAAGTTTTGTTTATGTTCGTGTGGCCGGCAGTCGTCCGTGAGGGGCTGCCGGCCTGTTTTTACTGCTGTTTATTGTTTATTTATTTTTGATTAAAGTGTTTGAATGTTCGCCGGTTCCCGCCTCCTTCCTTCCGTTTTATTGAGCTTTGCTACAGTACTGTAGTGGCAAAACCCAAAGATACAGGAATAGCATCTTTAATGAAGTTGGGCTTTGAATGGACTGAATCATGACTGTGTCTGAGATTTTAAAGGTGAAGTGGACCTATATTCAAATACAGTAGGAGAAAATCAATATTTTAAAGAAGAAAAACCAAAAAGTTAGAGAGAAAAGCGTGTGTCCCCCTGAAAACCAACAACCCATTTCCCTATATAGAAAACCAAAGGCATACCAACACCCATCAAATAAAAAATCACTGGCAAAGAAAGGCCCGGGGGGGGCACAAGGGGTCGTAACACCCCCCAAAAAAGAGTCCAAGTGGGGATTTTTTAGCATTTTATTTATTGTAAATAAGGCATACACAAGTTAAGTAGTTACTGTATCATATCTTAAAACATGTTATATTTGTAATTATTATTAGCAAAAGAAAATATCTGAAGGACCCCCAAGTCTATTTTTAATGCCTTATGCGGGGTCCCGGATCCCCCCACCCCCCTTCAATCCGGGCAGGATTAAAATACTTTAACATACAGTACAAATCCTCCAATAGATGTCTATTTAAATAAGACACTAACTAGTTTTGTGACTAATTAATCTGCTTATTTATTTAGGACAACATGACCATATGCCTCAGAAACAGGTGTTGTGAAAGAAGATCTCTTGTGCTTTTGACCTCAAAGGTTCAAGCTTTCTCTGACCTCCGTCTCCTTCCGCCGGGATGTATAAAGTGCTGCTAATTGGAACAGGTGAGACCACGCAAAAAACATTTAACTTTCAAAGGATGAGCTTTAACAAATTTCGCTGTTGACTGAATCACATTTTAAACTCTTCCCTGCTTCATTTACAGGACACCAATCTCACTCTATTAAGAGTTATATAACTAGACAAAACCAACCCAGAGTAAATGAGAAAATAGGCGAACGTTAAGTTGAGTGATTTCTTCAATTGATTCGATGCACACCGACACACGAGAGACTTGGAGTAGATTGCTGTTTATTTTTCTCTAAAATTGTTGCATTTTTAGCACTTAAGCACGATTACAGTGAGGCAAGTTTGTAACGCAAGGAGCTGAGCGTGTGCTTAACGAAACCCCGTCTTTCCAGACCATCTCAAGGGAAAGATAAATCTTAGCTCACATGAATAATTAAACGCATTGAATTTGTCTTTCTTTATCCAATAAGGTATCTGCAGTGGACATGTGAAATATTAATGGACCGGCATGCATAATTAACGCCTCTTTAATTATGGTCGACACTGAGACCCGTGTAAATTAATGGCATTTTCACTGCAGACACGCAATTTCAATGGTTGGGGAAAGGTTCAATTGAATCTAATCCCGCTGTCTGTAAGTGACAGAAGAGAAATTCTTGGGTGAAGTTTACATTAAATGCATAATTGCTGGCAGACTGACCCATTCATCATGGTGACATTTTCCATTAGCCGAAGCGATCTGACACCTCCCCGCGATTTAGGCCTTCCTCTCGAGCACCCATTGAAAGATCTGTGTTTACACCTCTCGCTCCGTGTGTGTGACTGTAACTTTCTCCGCGTGTCCTGTCAGGCTCCTTCGCAATTCTGTTTCATACTGACAACGCGCTGTCAGCTAACAGTAAAATGACTGCATTCATAGTATAGTTTGGAAGTGAGCCCTCTGTTCGTCCTCACAGCGACACGACATGTATTTCAGTGAGGGACAGGGAAAACATCAACAGGACATGGCAGATGGGTGGAGGAAATCACTGTTGAAGCCACATCCAACTTGTCAACTCCAGCTACAAAAGAGCTTCTGGTGACTCATCTGGCTGAGGGATCACCTGAAGGGAAAAGCACTTCGCATTGTTCTCTTTCATCTTCTCTGTGCCTGGGAAGCAATGATGAGCAAGGCCTCTCTCCTCCGTGCATCCGAACATATGTCTGGGAGCTTTTATGTCTCCATTAATGATGGTTTCTGTTCTTCCACACGGAGAGCATCTACAAACACTTTCTTGTCGAGTTCACTGAATTCACCCAACCATGAGCTCTGCATTCCTCTCTGTTAGTGTAAAATAAACTTCCCTCTGGTATTCTTACACCGCATTTATATTCATTACAGACCAAGGAACATAAAAGAGTTCGAGGACAGAAAACAAATGAGCAAACGTTATACTGAAGGCCTGGTTGCTGTGCAAATGTTTGATATGTGGACATGAGGTGTCCAGTGTTGGTTTAACATCATGTTGGAACACAATGGAACATTTCCCGGCTTGTCAAATAACAGAGAATGAAATCCTCGTCCTTCGTCCTGAGAGAATGAATTACTATACTATCCAAATGCGGTGGTTAGGTAGCAACCTGCTGGTCACTACACTCTTTAAAATGTTGGGTTATTTTCAACCAAGTGTCGGGTCAAAATGTACAAACCCAACTGTTAAATTAAACGAACCCAGAAAATGTTTATATTTGACCCAACAATGGGTTAAACCAACCCAACATAGGATCATTTATAACTTAACTGTTGGATTTGTCCATTTTTGACCCAACACAGGGTTCAAATAACCCAACATTTTTAGAGTGTAGGGTTTTTCAAACAGTCAGTAGGACTTTGCTAGCAATATAGCATTTTGAGGGTTGGGTGTTCTGGGACGTGCATAAGAAACACATACTGGCAAAATGTACAACTCAAATCCGCTGTAATGCTATGTACACACCGCACGATTTTAGCCCCCATTCCATTTGCCAACAGATTTGTAAAAATTGCAGAAAAATGCCTGAAATCAGAGGAAATTGGTGCTTATTCATGCGAGTCAGAATTGAGCGGTGTGCATTATCAAAGACACAATCTGAGACAATCGCTGATGCGGCACGGACGCCTGTGAGATATTTAGCATGCTAAATAAATATTTGGACCTGTCTGTGACTCATAACCACGCAGGGTGTAATGTTTTGACTGAAAATTACATTTCCAATGACCTACAGTCATTGTAAGAGCAAAATAATGGACCAGGGGAAAGGTCTGCCGAACACATCTCTCTACAGAAAATCATTGCTGTCTGTGTCACCGCAACCACTGAACACTCCATATTTTTTCTTTTTTCCTTTTCAGCGCACATGCAAAGGATGATATATATCGTATCACACGTGTTTTTATGTTATTTCTTGTATTACTTCCCACAATGCGGATATTGACAATAACTGTAATATTAAAAACCCGTGGTTATCGATATTGCATTAACGTCCAGATATCGTAATATCGTAAACAATTCAACAACAGTTAAAACTTTGCTTTAAGAGCCAAACTCTCCCTCTCTCTCTGCCTCCCTACATTTGTATTTTAAGCGTAATTTGTGATCAAATAAAGGACAAAAACACAATTAGAGATGAATTAACATTTAAATAGACATTGTGATTATACCTTATTGTGAATTCTTTTGGCCACCATAATAGTGTATTGAAAAATCGTGACAGCCCAACTTCCAGAGTGTTAGGTTGTGCAACATGGTTTATGGCCTTGACAGACTTGTCTGTGATTTTTACTATTGAAGATTGTGTAATGTCTGACCTCCTGTGGTTATAATGTAATGTAATGTGTGCATTGCAAAACTGCAACTAAATGCTATAGTCTCAGATAGTCATGCATCGTAAGAAGATCAGTGTCCCGACCAGGGGCGGAGCTACGGGTGGCCCACCCAGATTGACAGCTGGCCCACCCAGTCAGAGCCAGGAAATGTATTTTTAATATTAATTTTAAGCTTAATTCTAAATAAAAACATTTGAATTGTTTGTTTATTAATAATAATACCCAAATATTATTAAGAATGTGCTCACGTTAAGTCAGTTACGTAACGTTACCGTTACGCTGCGCGCCAATATCGCTGTCTGTAGAATCTCCTTCAATGATCATGTAAACATGCTAAACAGCTATCCATGCGGCAGTTTATAAAAAAAACACGTCTAGACAGCGACGCTGAAGAAACACACACCGCGGCACCTGGAAATGAAGGTGAAATACACACAGCAACATCCAATGAGTCGAGTGCTAATGGCAGCATTTGTGCTTCAGCCTCCACTGGTATTCCGAATTAGTAAATCACAGTCGTCCACAATAAATATGCCATATTTTGCATGCAGATATTTTCCTGGGGTGCACACCGAGTTTACTTTCACAAGAGACCTTTATAACAGGGGTCTTCAACTGGGGGTCCGCGGTGGAACTGCAAGGGGTCCGCTAATTACTGTTTACTCGCATGCAATTTTACAAACAATGTTCTCTTTAAGCTGCGCACGTGCGCGGCCGTGCGGACTCATTGAAGCTTCCGCGCATTGCAATTTTAACCTGCGTGCATGCAGACAAAAAAATCCATTCAGGCAGCGGAAGCAAGCAATAGAAGAAAAGTTACATCTGCATCAGAAAAACCGGTAGAATCAGTGCATTCTCTGTGTCCCTTCCGATAAAAGTACGCATGAAAGGAGTTGCGTGCAAATAAAGTGCATTCTCATATGTTTCTGAACTTCTGTTCAAATTTGTTAAAGCTGCAAAGCGCTAATTTGACAGCCAAACGACACCACACCGCTTCTGCATTGTACACTCTGACAGAACTATCTTACGTGTTTAAAATCAATGAAACGCGCACCGTGTAGTACTGATGGTGCACGTCAAACAAGTTGCCCCGAAAATAACGTGGACTCGTTGCATCATGTTGCTCTCCTCAGCCTGATATTGATGCTCTGCAGAAAAAAACTCGTGTTCATTTTCGTGTAACAGCCGCAACAATGCTGATCCACGAGAAAGACAACGGAGCTCAGAATAATAAAATAGCGGTGTGTTCTGCAACACACAGAGAAGCGGAAGAAAAAAAAGAATGACACTAAATAAAACGGCCTGATTTTACAACAGAATGCATAAAATCTGCACTCATTTCTTTCGCATCCAGAGACAACCCCTACCTCCACTAGAATAGTCTTTGTGCCATAAAAACTAAGGTTCAAATAAATATTAAATTGTCCATCTCACAGTAAAATGAAAATGTTTGATGCTGCAATCTATATTAAAAACAAAAATAATACACAGAAAAGTATTTAGCCTATGTGCAACAATAACATAATAGTGCTAATGTAATGTCTTAACGCAATATTGCTGCGACAATAGGGTTGTTTCTATATAAATAGCTTCATTTACACATTTAGTATAAGGGGTCCCTGCTCCATGTATCTCTCATCTAAGGGGTCCTTGCCCCGAAAAACGTTGAAGACCCCTGCTTTATAAAAATTGGAAACGCCTCCGACAGGCCTGTAACAAACATGAGTATAGTAAACCGCGCTGACTTTTGACATACAGGGAAAGCCATGCACCGCGAAGCCGTGGGACCGTGTTAAATCAACTGCACAGTGATGCCGTTTCAAGAGCGAAGTTTATTGAATTGCATTTGACGCCACAGTGGGACACAACACCGGTCCATCGATTTTTCTTAAAAATTACTTCGGTTGAAAGGGTGAAGGCGAATTATTCCGGCCCACCCACAATTTTACAGGCCCACCTGTCATCTACTTTCTGTATCCGCCTCTGGTCCCGACAACTTCGAAATTTGTGTATTGTGTCCCCGGCACAAATCGCAATAGATAAAAGCGCCTTCCAAAGACATAAACGTAATACAAATAAGTCAGAACCATGCTTACCTGTGACAACAGTGGCAGTAACAGGCTGGCTCCTGCCCTGGTCTTTCAATGCCACCAGATTGATGGTGTATTCCTCCCCAGGCTTCAGTCCTGTTTGGTGGAAGGATGTGATGGTGCTGGGTAGCTGTGCTGTCATCCCTCCATCATTGTCCTGTCACATACACACAGTTTAGTACATACACACGCGAAAATATCAATCATCAAAATACCGAACGCCTTCATGCACGCAGACAGGCACAGAGCTACAAACAACGTTTAGCCTAAATCAACAGAGATTGTTTTCAGCGGGCAGTCGACTGTGTGAAAAAGAAGCTGTTGGAATTTCTGCTTAGATGCATTTTGCCAGATGTTTGATGTATTCGGGTTTTTTTTTTTTTTCCCCGGTCGGCTTAGCAGAGCTATGTGAGTATGATGCGGCAGCCCACGAGACGTCACCTGACCTTCTCTCGAATGCTTATGAAATCAAGCAACATTGAGTATCGGGGGTTTTTAGAGGTAAGCTCAATTTCTGGCTCTTCTGAAAAGCCTCTTTGTGTTTTTTTCTTTTGTTCTTTCCCATCGACTCACTTGTCCCTGCCATCACATCCATTACGATATTGTGGAGAATCGGAACGGCTCTTATGCTTTTTAGTATTAAACCCACAGAGGCTGAGACTTCCACTTCTAATATGATTTCCCCAGTGGCACGGCGAGGTTTGCTCTCGTGCTCCGTGCTCTTAGCAGACCCTCTCAACCGGGGAAGACTGAAGTGCCCCATGACCTCGCCGCCCCTCCTTTTTTACATTCACTTTGCATGTAAAACATCTGCATTTGTTTACAAAGTATTTATGAAAATCACGCTTTCGTATCCTCGGCACAGGTGAGCCGAAGAGCGAGTTGTAGAGCGCTTAGAAACACAATTTATGTTGAAACACTTCTACTTATAAAGGGATAGTTCACCCTAAAATAAAAATTCGGGATCTACTAAACCTGTTTGACACAAAAGAAGATATTTTGAGAAATGTCTGTGGTTTTGTGTCCATACAATGGAAGTCAATGGGGGGCAGTGTTGTTGGGTTACCAACATTCTTCAAAATATCTCCTTCCGTGTGCTGCAGAAGAAAGAAAGTCATACAGCTTTAAAACGACATGGGGCTGAATAAACAATGAAAGATGTTTCATTTTTGGGCCCTTGAAATGTACGGTTATTACTGCATCAGTCTCTCAGACTTGTATGTACAGAGATTCACCTAATCATCCGCAGGCTGGATGAAATCCTTTGTGTGTTCATGGTTACGAGCCGAATACCATTAAGCAAACCCCATAATCCCCCCTTTTCACTTTCTATTAACACCAGTACAATACGCCTCTCGTATCCCTGTTCTTCTTGGTAGATGAGAACATTATGCTTATAGACTCAAATGCTGGTTCTATTAGAAACAATAGCAACAAAATAAATATTCCTCAGGAGCTGTGATGCGTGTTTATTGTTATATGTAGGGGGAGAGATGCTTCACCTCGATGTGACACGACAGGTATGCCGCACAGAAGACATGCTGCTATGCATAAAGCGATGCATCCCACTGCTGTCTCCTAATGAGACACTGACTACAAGCTCTGTATATTGTGGGCAAAGAGGAGCTGGACATTTTGTCTTGTTTCTGGGAGAGGATAACATGTACATGGTGAGAATGTTTCGTCCAGATGGAACATTTCAGAGGGGATTTCTTGCGTGTGTTTCTGTCATGGTGTAAAATACTTCTCTTTCATACATGGACACTTTGAAACGGAGGCACCTGACAGATATTTAAAGCTTGGGCTTTAATTTAATTTGTCTGTCGAAGCGTTACATTGCGATGCCCTGTCAGTTGCCGTGAATGTTGAATGATGCTGAAGCACCAAATGCTTAAGAGATTCCAGCCCCTTTGTGTTGTTGTGCCAGGAGCTGCGGCAGGGGCAAATTCAATTGAAGTGTGACCTACTAAAGAAAGCCTTACCCTGGGAATGAAGCTTATTTCCCAACCATCAAACAAGTAGTCTAAGGGTTGCCACTGAACCTCCACGGATGTCTCGGTGATGGATTTGAAGAGTAAACCGTCTGGATTCGAGAGATCTAAAAGGTAGAGATTGATGCATTATTGGCCTTCATCCTGCGTGTGTTCAATAAATCAACATTTTCTCAGATACCAAGACGGATCTTTGCTTACTTTGCATTCCTAAAAAAGAAAGAAACACGATACAGTGAGACAGATGATGCAAAGTTGTTTACTTTGTGGACATATTTTGTGGTTTTATTTCTTCTAAATGTAACTTTACTTTGAATATGCTTTACGTCTCACTTTTAAATATCTTGCATACTTTCTTGCAAACGGCATATTTTCACTATTTTAACTGCACTATCCACCCATCCATACTGCATACTTTGACTGTTTTAACTGCACCATCCATACTCACATACTCTGACTATGTTTTGACTTCACTGTCTGTCTGTCCATCCACCTACATACTTGCATACTTTGACTATTTTTTAACTCCAGTATCCATCAATCCATCCATCCTAAATACTTTGACTATTTTTTACTGCACTGTGTCTGACTGTCTATCCATCCATCCTACATACTTGCATACTTAGATTTTTTTTAACTCCAGTATCCATCAATCCACCCATCCTAAATACTTTGACTATTTTTAACTGTCTGTCTGTCTATCCATCCATCCTACATACTTTGACTATTTTTTAACTCCAGTATCCATCAATCCATCCATCCTAAATACTTTGACTATTTTTTACTGCACTGTGTCTGTCTGTCTATCCATCCATCCTACATACTTTGACTATTTTTTAACTCCAGTATCCATCAATCCATCCATCCTAAATACTTTGACTATTTTTTACTGCACTGTGTCTGTCTGTCTATCCATCCATCCTACATACTTTGACTATTTTTTAACTCCAGTATCCATCAATCCATCCATCCTAAATACTTTGACTATTTTTTACTGCACTGTGTCTGTCTGTCTATCCATCCATCCTACATACTTTGACTATTTTTTAACTCCAGTATCCATCAATCCATCCATCCTAAATACTTTGACTATTTTTTACTGCACTGTGTCTGTCTGTCTATCCATCCATCCTACATACTTTGACTATTTTTTAACTCCAGTATCCATCAATCCATCCATCCTAAATACTTTGACTATTTTTAACTGCACTGTGTTTGTCTGTCTATCCATCCATCCTACATACTTGCATACTTTGACTATTTTTTAACTGCACTATCCATCAATCCATCCATCCTTAATACCTTTACTATTTTTAACTGCACTATCCATCCATCTAGCCATCCATCCATTTTCTTTAAGAAATCTTTGTAAAACATTTTACTTATTGCAAACATAATTCAATTCACGCCTTGAAACTGCATTTCCCTTTCTGTCGGTCTCTCGACGTTGTGTCGAGCCGACAGATGGGGTTCGTCCTTGAGTACCAATCGCTTCCGAGTACGTAGAAAAGGCCAATGAAATTGGCGAATGAAATTTGCATGCCGGACTCCGCCCCCGGATATCCGGGTATAAAAGGGAGACGGCATGCCTCATTCATTCACCTTTTGTTCTTCGGAGCCTTCGCTCATGAATTGCAGACCTTCGCTACTACTTAGCAACACAGACTGCCGGTTCAACGAAGTGGTGCAGCAGACTGTCCCTTGGGCGTCTCGGAGGTTCCAGAAGTGTTCGAGTTTTTTCTCTAAAAGAGCAAATTTCTCCAGCGTGGCATGTCCCGCTGTTCTCGTGGGTGCAACACACTCATGAGATGCCCGCCCAAGTTTCGGGGCATCCTCTCAACCTCAGTCAGAGGCAAGGATGCTCCCGTGCTTCAGGCCGAGGTCGCCACCCCTCTGGAGAGGAAGCGATCGTGCTCGTCCCTCTAACCGAGATGTTCAACGGGTTTTACAGCCCGTACTTCATCGTCCCCAAAAAGGGGGTTGCTAGATTTGAGTACCCTGAACAGGCACCTACTCAAGCTGCCGTTCAGGATGTTCACGCAGAAGCGCATCCTGGCATCTATCAGATGTCAAGATTGGTTCATGGCAATCGACCTGAAGGATGCTTACTTTCATGTCTCAATTCTCCCTCGTCATCGCCCGTTCCTACGGTTCGCTTTCAAGGGTCGGGCATATTAGTACAGAGTCCTCCCTTTCGGTCTGTCCCTGTCCCCACAAGTCTTCACGAAGATCGTGTAAGCCGCCCTCACTCCCCTCAGGGAGAGAGGTGTGCGGGTACTAAACTATCTCGATGACTGGCTCATTTGACACACTCGCGAGATCTGTTATGTACACACAGGGACCTAGTGCTTCGGCATCTAGATCGATTGGGACCACAGGTCAACCGGGAAAAGAGCAAGCTCTCCCCTGTGCAGAGCATCCTCTCTCTTGGTATGGAACTCAACTCTGTCTCCATTACAGCGCGACTGACTACAGAACGCGCTCAGTCAGTGTTGAACTGCCTGGAATATTTCAAGCAGTCAGCGGTCCCCCTGAAACAAATTCAGAAGCTCCTGGGCACATGGCATCCTCGGCGGTGGTGATACCCCTCGGGTTGATGCACATGAGACAGCTCCAACACTGGCTACAGAGTCGAGTTCCCTGGAGAGCGTGGCACACCGGCAGCAGGCGGATGGTGATTACACCTCTCTGCCGACGCACCCTAACCCCTTGGTCTTCAATGACCTTTCTACGGACGGAGTCCCTCTTGGGCAGGTCACGAGGCGCGTCGTGGTGACGACAGACGCCCCCTTGCAGGGTTGGGGTGCCGTGTGCAATGGGCACGCAGTGTCGGGGCGATGGACGGGCCCCCGCCAGTGCAGGCATATCAACTGCCTAGAGTTGTTGGATGTGATACTTGCACTGAAGGGGCTACAACCTCTCGTGCAGGACAAGCACGTGCTGGTCCGGTCGGACAGCACAACTGCCATAGCGTATATCAACGCCAGGGTGGCGTTCGCTCATGGCAGCTAACATGACTCGCCTGATGCCTCCTCCTGTGGAGTCCGCAGGTGAGCAGATCCCTGCGAGCCACACATATCCCAGGTGACCTGAACCAGACAGCCAATGCGCTCTCGTCAGTTGACGCCTCGCAGAGAGTGGCGACTCCACCCCCGCGCAGTCCAGCTCATTGCGTAAAGTTCGGGCGGGCTCAGGTAGACCTGTTCGCCTCCCTGGACACCACCCATTGCCCGCTAGGGTACTCCCGTCCGAGGCCCCCCTCGGTACGGATGCTCTAGCGCACAGCTGGCCGTGGGACAAGCGGAAGTACGCCTTCCCCCCAGTGAGCCTCATTGCACAGACCCTGTGCAAGGTCAGGGAAGAGGAGCATCAAGTGTACTAGTTGCGCCATACTGGCCCAACCGGACCTGGTTCTCGGAGCTAATGCTCTTGAAGACAGCTCCCCCTGGCCGATTCCCCTGACGAAGGACCTGCTTTCCCAGGGGAAGGGCACGTTATGGCATTCCAGGCCAGACCTCTGGAACCTCCATGTCTGGCCCCTGGACGGGACGAGGAGATCCTGAGTGGCCTACCCCCTGCGGCGGTTAAGACCATCACTCAGGCTAGGGCCCTGGCCACTAGGCGGCTATACGCCTGTAAGTGGTGCCTCTTCTCATCCTGGTGCTCTTCTCGAAGAGAAGACCCGTGGAGTTGCTCGATCGGGAACGTACTGTCCTTCCAGAGACTCGAGAGTAATCTCTCCCCTTCCACACTGAACGTGTATGTAGCCGCTATTGCCGCTCATCACGACTCAGTTGCTGGTAATCTCTAGGACAGAACAACCTGATCATTTGGTTCCTAAGGGGAGTGGGAAGGCTACCGCCTCACCCGCGCTCCGTACCCTCTTGCGACCTTGATACGGTCCTGGAGCCCCTCGGAGATGCCACTATTTCTCTCCTCACGATGAAGACGGCTCTCCGGATGGCACTCAAGAGGGTAGCGGACCTACAAGCATTCTCCGTGTCCACAGATTGCCTAGAACTCGGGCCCGGTGATTCTCACGCTATCCTGAGACCCCGGCCCGGCTACGTGCCCAAAGTTCCCACCACTTCCCCCAGACACCAGGTGGTGAACTTACAGGCGCTCCCCACCGGGGAGGAAGACCCAACCCCATCCGTGTTGTGTCCAGTTGTGCGCATTACGCCTCTGCTTGGACCGCACGCAGAGCCGCAGGAGCTCTGAGCAGCTCTTTGTCTGTTTTGGAGATCAGCAGGGAGGGCTGTCTCAAACAGAGATTGGCACACTGGATCATGGACGCCGTCACTACGGCGTCCCTGTCCTAAGTTCGCCCGCGCCCACTGGGTGAGAGCTCTCTCCACATGGAGTATAGCCTCCTCGTGGGCACTGGCGAGGCACCTCTCTGGCAGACATCTGCAGAGCTGCGGCTTGGGCTACACCCATCACCTTCGTGAGGTCCTACAACCTCTGCGTAAAACCGGTATCAGCTCAAATCTTGCAGGGCATCAGGCAAGACCGGCTGCTGGTAGGGTGTACGCTTATGACAGTACCTTCCCCCCTTTCGTCTAGGTGGGTCAGCGTACTAAACTAGCCTCCCTTCTTCCCCCACTGGGTGAAGAACAGGCACTCCATCCATCACTAAGCAAGCACCTCCTGCGGGCGGGCTGGGCAGAGCAGCCCTGCCCCTTAGGCTGGGTACCAACTGAGTTATCCACAACATAGCTCTAACCGGACCTAGTGCTACCGGACGTTGTAACCCCCCCAGCAGGGCGGTTCCGTCTGATGTATCCTCATGATTGGTTCCCACCTTGGTAACCCATGACCTTCCCTAGGTGGACCTCTACCTTGCGGTTAATTCCTTCAGTCCACTCTTTCCTCCCATGAGTTCTCCCCTAACGGTGAGACCATGTTGGTATCTACACTAAACTCCTCCCTGCGGTAGGAAGTGGTCTCTGTAGCGCATCCCCCATTTGAGGAAGTAGCGCTTACCCAGTGGCCTTACGGTACCGGGTGGCTTCTCGCTGTTAGAGAAACAAGGCCGCCGCCTGTGAGGCCGAAGGCAGGGGCCTTCCCACCTTTCAAGAAAAGCTCTGGGACCCCCTACCTACCCACTGATAGGTTACAATTTCGCGGTAGCGCTCACGGCTGACACGCCCAGGCCAGTCACCGTCGCTTCTCTAGAGATTTTGACAGGGTACAGTGTTGCGGCGTTTTCCATAGGAACCCCATCTGTCGGCTCAACACAACGTCGAGAGACCGACAGAAAGGGAACGTCTTGGTTACGGATGTAACCTCAGTTCCCTGCGTGCTGCCCACTGCAGCAGTCGTGAGAGGTCTCAGGCTCCTCAGAACAAAGGTGAATGAATGCAGCACGCCGTCTCCCTATTATACCCGGATATCCGGGGGCGGAGTCCGGCATGCAAATTTCATTCGCCAATTTCATTGGCCTTTTCTAAGTAGTCGGAAGCGATTGGTTCTCAAGGACGAACCCCATCTGTCGGCTCGACACAACGTCTCGTTCCCTCCATCAGGGAACTGAGGTTACATCCTTAACCAAGACGATTTAATCTCTAAAAATGATAGAAAATGTCCAATAATGTTCAATAATACTTTCACACAATACTTTTAATTTGCTAGATAAACAGTTTCAAAATGCATTTCAAAGGCTCCCGCAGTCGAATGAACCAAAATCACAATACCCGACAGATGCCAACCTCAAACAGCAATTCCTTTCATTTTCATTAAATTCAGATTATCTTTATTACCTCTACCTGCACAAATGCTTGAAACAGAAGGATAGTCAATGGTACTTTGTGATAATTGTGATGCAGAATGCCCAACTGGCTTTTCACAAATAATGGACAATTTGTTAGGATGTGTTCTATTCTGGTCTGACGCATACAGCTTACGACTGACAGACAGTGAGTGTATAGGAAAGGCCCTCTAGCATTTTGCCATTCTGGCACTGCTACCCAGCAGGTGGTAGGTGTCTAATCATATCCTGTTGGCAAAGACAGCCAGTTGCTCATCTGAAGAAGCGATATGAAAAATGAGAACTGAGAAATAGTGCTGAATCTTTCATGCAACTTTATCAAACCAGTGTTGCCTTTGTGTAATGGTGCACCTACAGTACAATGAAACAGTCGAATCAGACATCGGTGCCAAGTGTTCCGACAATCTCTTGAAAAGAACATGATCTGATGCTGATTTGAATAAAAGATCTCTCAGCAGAGAAGAGCACTCACAGGTGGAGACTATGGTGTTTATAGGGGCGCTGATGATGTTGTCGATGACAGCGTACACATTGATGTTGTACTCCAGGCCCGGCTCCAACCCTTTGATGGTGGTGTTGGTAACGTTTCCGGGGACTCTGATCTCTAGTTGGACTCCACCAGGGGTTGTGGGGGCATACGTGATGAGAAAGTCGGTGAGGATCATAGACCCCTCCCACTCCAGATCAACCGTGTTCTCTGACACCCCTCGAACTCGCAGATTCATAGGAGGTAACACTGTGTACAAAGATAAATGGAGAGAACATCACATAAATATGAAATATGTTATTCTGATAAAAAAGCAATCAGTCTAATGGATATAAATATTGTGATTCAAATTTTTATGAACTGACACAAAGCATTTTTCAGTACAGAAGGGTTAATTGTATATTTATATATGTTAACAGCTGCAGCTACAGCTTCAAAATTAATTTAGGTGTTATAACCAGTGTTGGGTAAGTTACTCTGAAAAAGTAATTAATTACTAGTTACTAATTACATATTCAATAGTGTAATTAGATTACTGTACAAAATACACTTTTTGGAGAGAATTTAGTTACTTATTACTAATTACTTTCTATATCCTACATCAACCTTGATTAGTTAAGTGATTCAAGGATAGACATGAAACGGCTTATTTAATTCATTCAAATAAATAATATAAAACTACATAAAGTACTCTTATTACAAATGTGAGAATTATACATTAAAGCACAGATTTTAAAGTTAGACTTTGAATTTTGATGTCAATTCCACTATTACACACATATATTACACAGAGTATTTTGTTTAATTACATCTGAAGTAACTGTAATTAAATTACAGAAAAAATAAAAGTAATCCCTTACTTTACTTTTTCAAGGGGAAAGTAATTAAATTACAGTAACTAATTACTTAGTAACTAGTTACACCCAACACTGGTTATAACTTTTGTCCAGTATCTTCTTGGAATTTCCCCATAGACGTCACACTGCAACCAATTCTGTATTATTTCACACAGTACATCTGATTTAGATTCTGATAGATTTTTTAATTCTGTAAGTCATTAAATAAGACCAATTTGAACAGGGTCAATTGATGCACTAGCTACATCAAATGGCTGCAAAAAAAACAAAACACTTGTTCATTGAGGGCTTATAAGGGCCGGCATGTATTCCAAAATAATTAAATGATTTGCTATTCTTTTTTATTATTTGTGACAGTGCCGTCAATATTCAGTATATCATATAACATTGGTTTCCACAGTAATCTACACAAAGACTCTTTCTTCTTCAACACCTAGAAGTCTCTGTCAGCAGAGAGAGAAGAAAAACTGGAAATTGTGGCTTTGTTTGTGTCCATCATGACATCATGCTACAATGCAACTCCTCTGCCCCAGACAACAAAAATGTCAAGAGAAATTCCTGTATTGTGTTTTATTTGTATCATGCCCATAGTCTACTGTGTTTGAAAGAGCTCATTCAATATTCACAACATTGAACATGCCTCATTAAATATATAAAAAAAGAATTAGCAAAAATAAATTTGTTCGGACACAGATGTCTGCATTTCTAAGAAGTAATTCTGGGTGGTCAGGGCGCCACCAGCTGGCTGGGCACCAGTGAAATCATTTGTTTTGATTTGCAATTTATTGTTTTGATAGAATTTTCATATTTTATTTCATCCAGGAAATGTTGCAAAAACAAACTACAATTATTTAATACATACTTGGCATCATTAGGAATGTCTTAAAAAGCACATTGAAAATATTCTGATTTATTACAAGTGTGTTTTAATTAATACATATTTTGAGATTATATTATGTAATTTTACAGAAGACTCGTAATTGTGGTTTTTTTTATTGACTGGAGAGCACGAGCTGATAAAGAGAAATATGGAGCCAAAAATGATCCCAGACAGCCCTAATTCACTATTGTGCACTGTGTATGAGATGCACTAATTCTTAATGTCCTATAAAATGAAAAAACACTTCGATCCCACTACTAATTCAATCAAAATGCTGAAGTACATTTTTTAATCTGATTTAATCTTATTTGAAATCACATACAACTGTGCCACAACAATATGCCACAACAAATGGATTTTCTCTGTCTGAAGATTCATCCAGTCTAGTAAAATCTGACATTGAGGCTCCTGTATAAACTGAATTTAAAGAAGTTGGAAAATATACTTGCTACTTGCTAAAGAGTTTGGAGAATCCCATCCAGAATACCCATGAGACTAAGAAACAACCCGGGTCACCAGAACACACGAGACTTTTGTGTGATAGTGGGCTCATAGGACTGGCTCTAAGTGGCCCCTAGGGAACTACTGAGGACTCGAGGAAGCAATTCAGCTCCTTCCACACGAACGGGACAGATTGGCGTTCCTTCTGCTCCGCCTCAACCACAGACCTCTCAAAGTAGAGAAAAATGTCCCAAGGTGCTCACTTAGCAGAATTTATCACTTCAGCATCTGTGCCTTTTCTCTGTACCTTTTCAGCTTCCCTTTCATTTTTAAGGAGCAGGAATGCAGAAAGAATGGGCGATACATAGTGCCTAAAGGGAAGAATCAATCAAATGCCTCATTATTCATGATTTCTTCCAGGAAATGTCACTCAAAGATAATGGTAAGTCAAACTTGAGTGCTGACAGATTTGATCTAAAAATGATAGCTATGGTAAATTATAAATAGTAATTATTCCATTATCGATGACAATTTCTGAACATTTTTCAGAAAAAGGTAATTTATCTACTGCTATCAATTGTTATTCTAATGTACAGAATAGCTCACTTGTATATACAGTATATTGGAGATATTATGGAGGTATTATGGCAAATACACAACTTACATTTGTTTAAATGATACACAAACATTTAAAAACGTTTTAATATAAAACAGGTGCAGTAGATTAATAGTAGAAATGACACTTCTTAGTTCTCTACTTACCAGAGTTATTATAGTTTTGATATTAGTTTTGATATTAGTTTAGATATTTAGTATAGTATTAGATATTAGATATTAGTTTTATTAATATTTTATTAAAATTAGCTTTTATTTTTAGATCTTTAGTTTTTATGTTAATTTTAGTTAAAGTTTATGCTTTTATCTTTTTATAATTTATTTGTTTATTTATTATGTTGCTATATAATATTAATTCATTTCTATTTTAGTTTTTGTTTATTATTATAATTTTAGTGCTTTAAACTTATTTTAATTTATTTCAATTTTTCCTTTAGTTAAGTTTTTTTCCCATAATTTTAAGGTCAATATTTTATTTGATTTCTATGAACAGAGACATTTTTAAGTAAACTAAAATTACCTTGCTACTTACAGTACGTATTGCACAACATAACTTCCAATTCAAGCCAAAGTCTGTTAGCGAAATCGTGCCACTCGGCGGCCATCTTTGCAACAGTTAGGGCAGTTATTACGTAATTCAAACAAGACGTGAATGGGAATACTGATATTTCTACAATCGCCGGCTAAACTCCTAATTAAACGACATATTTAAAAACAACGTTTAAAATGACGTAAAATGTACCAAAACATTTGTTTCCTAGGATTGAATTGCGCTTAAAAACATTATTTTTCACGTTGCTTTATGTGCAAAGCTTCGCTAGGGCGGCCATATTGAGCGTTGCGTCGTTGCTCCCCATTCATTTCAATGGCAGTGACGTTAATCTTGTTAATATTCATATCTTTGTTCAAGCCAAGTCAAAAATATTTTCCAATGCATACTGAATTCATTTTACGTTTGGAATTTATATTGAAATGAATGAGATCGTATGAATTCAAACCTTGTAAAATAGTATAAGGCATGACATTTCTGATTGCAATGTACTTAAGGAACATGACAGTTAACTTAAAGGCTTAATTTCTGCAATTTGCTTTTATGTGTAGTTATTTGTTTATATTACAGTATTTACATAAAATTAGGACAACTGCACTGTATATGTAAAAACTTTCCAGTAGCTGAGGTGGTAGAGCTGGGCGCTAGCAACACCAAGGTCATGGGTTCAACTTCCAGGGGGTGCACATGTACAACTAAAAACATGTGCAGTATACCTTGAATGCACTGGAAGTCACTTTAGATGAAAGTGCCTGAAATGCATAAACGTAAATGTTCAACATCATATCGGCAATATAAGCTATTAAGTAGACATCGTATGAATATTTTCTGATTAGAAGAACGAAGCACATAATATCGCTCGTCTGCGAAAGACATCTCAAATAATTTTCCAATATAAGATATTAAAACATTTTGAAAATGGAACTTCTCAGCGCATTCCATTTCCTTGTCTTCCTATTTATTTTTTTCATCACTACCTGTTTGCGAAACACGTTTTTCTCATGATTTCATTGGCCTAATGAAACGAGAAAATAGGATAGAGTAACTGAAAGAAAAGTCTTATCCTAATTCATTCCCTTGATAATATAAAGACCCAAGAGAGCAGAGAATATTCAGTAGCTGGTAGTGTAGTGTAGTAATAATTGAGAACCATCTCGCCGTATTTCTTCACCTCTTGCACACACCACCTAACTATTTTCTCCTAATTGCAATGAAATAAGCAATTTTGCCTCCACTCGGTCTTGCAGAAAATGAGAGTGAGAGAAGTGAGTTGGTAATATGATTTGCCCTTCCCACTCATGAGATGACAGCTATCTTGAGCGATGTGGGGTTTCTCCAGCCTTTTCTGTGAACTAGCTGTGAACCTGGGTAAGCGTGATGGAAAAATGGCTTCGGCCTGGTTAATATGGCACATCTTCCCCAGTGAATGTGACTTTTGACAAATGAATGGTGTTAAGCTGTGAGCTGTCACCAATTTTACAGCTACGACTGAAGGAGTGGGGGGGGTCTACTGTGGGGTTTAGCATCTGTTGTGTGTGCCGGTAAGTGGGGAAATGGTTACTGGTCTTCTGTTCCAGTGAGGATTTGTTTCTTAAAAAAACATATATCTGCCTCAGAGTTTGTGCAATAATACAGTTTGTTTATCTGCATTTGGCTTAAACACTTTAAAGTAATCTGTTATCAAAAATTGTTCCTCGTTATTTTTCCTTGATGAATTTAAAATGCTTAAAGAACGCAGAGCAACTCAGACATATATAATTGCCTTCTGCAATCTTTTATGGAAATGCTGAATTTTCTAGCACCCCCAATATTTCCAGTCTTCGGAGTAATTAACTAAAAATTTGACGCTAAATTACATAACTATTTAGTATATTACGAAATCAACACGTAAAATAGAAATGGATGGTTGACAATAAACCCTACCATGTGTCCAATGGTGTGACTGCAAAAATAAAATAAAAACACACTGTTAATAATATACTATTTTATATTTTAAATATAAAATAGCATAAGAGAGATTTATCTTCATTAGTTTTATCATCATAGTTTTTTTTTCTAAATTTTGGCTGTGATACCGCAGAACACATGTACGGTTTATTGTCAGCTACCAAAAGAAGTCATTATTTATTTAATTAAAATACAGTAGTGGCCAAAAGTGATGTATGGATGGGGAACATATTTGGGGAGTAAATGATTACATGTAATGGGATTACAGTAATCAGGATACAAAATTGAAGTAACTGTAATCCGAAAAAATTCTGATGCTGCCTTACTTCTGTGTAAATGGAAAGACTTTTTAAAATCATTTAATTTATAAATGAGTAATCCAAAAGCAATCGGACTACATTACATTTAATTTGTGATACTTGGATTACATTACTAATTACATTATTTATTAAGTATTGACTAGTGCGAAAAAAGAGTAAATGTGAATTAAGGGAGATGGAAACACGTTTTACCGATCTGACGTCTGACGCAGTGAACACAATACACGTGAAATTATTTACTAAGCTGATTAAACTGGTGAATGCAGAAAAGTCATTTGGAAACCATGTGGCACTCTTCCGCAGGCAGGGGATGGGCGGGGTTGTGTGTACTGACTCGAACACAGAACTTACAGAGTGTGATTGTAGCCGCTATAAGGCTGCTCAGGTAAGCAGCGGCAGCAGAATTTGTCCGGTTCTACCACTGAAATAAATTTATAGACATTATTTTAAGGTAGAAAAACTACAAAGTGTTGCTTTAATGTCAAGCTCTGAAATATTTCATTGGGTAGAAAGGGAGGGGGCTTTTGAATATTGTTGAATACAGCGACGTGCACAGACATTTTGAGGTGTAAGTGGAAAAAAGGGCACTTCTCAGATTTTTTTTTTTTTCCAAACAAAATAATAAATATATTAAAACAACTTTTTTTTAATCCCTCACACTCACTCAATTGTTTCATGTTGTCTCATTTATAGGGCTGTGCGATTTGGGGAAAATATCTAATTGTGATTTTTTTGACAGACATTGCGATTGCGATTTGATTTGCGATTTTAACTTTTCTAATTCAAGCTTCAGCTCAATATTGTTGTGTGGAGCACAGTATGGGTATAATTACCATGCTGAAAGAAAACAATAAAAAAACATTACAGAAATTCTAATTGTTTCCATTAAAACCATTACAAAATTCATTTTTGTAGTGTGTTTTGGGCATTATTCAAATCGGGCTTACTGTTGTTCAATTGGTTCCCAGCTTCAAGATTACATCACACCAATAGAATCCAAATACCAGTGTACACTATTATAGTTTCCATTAAAACAAATACAACTCCCATTGTAACCCTTAAATCCATAACATTTTCTATTGTGTTAGTGAATTATTAAAATAGTTCATAGGTTACATAGGCTGATTTATTATTGTTTAAGTATGTGGGATTTTTTAAAACAAGTAGAAAATGTGCTGAATGTTTAATTTCATCCAAGTGAAATTAGCAAAACAGTTAGATAGAATTTACATTTGTTTGCAAACACAGGGTGCCCGCGTGCGTCAAGGCAACAGGCTATGTGTGCGCATCAAGTTTAAACGGCTCGACCACGAGACGAGCGAGTATGAAACGAGCTATGTGTGCGCATCAAGTTTAAACGGCTCGTCCGCGAGACGCGCAACACGGGGAAGAGTCGAGCGAGTATGAAACAGGCTATGTGTGCAGTCTTCTGAATTGGATGGTTCTTTAGTATTTATTTGCCTAATATGATCGATCTGACTCTGCAGATGCCATAATAACACACTCTCTCTCTCTCCCGCTTTCTGTTTTTTTTTTTTTATTAGGCATAACGGAGGTGCGCTCACTCAGTTGGTTAGCAAGAATGCCACTCAAAGCGGGCTTGGAACAGACGCGTTTCCTATTTTTCACATCGTTTCCACATCGCAGCCTCTTGCGATTAGCAAATCGCAACGTCTCACATCGCGATTGCGATTCGATTTCGATTAATCGTTCAGCCCTCCTCATTTACCAACAATGTCTACAAAATAATCATTTAGAATTTAGAATTCACAAATTTTATCACAAGAATAGGCAACAACAAAGGAAATTAAGCCACAATGTGTATGTTTTCTATGCTAAAGTTTCAAGTATATATTTAGAATAAATGACTGCACAAAGGAAAAGGACGTATTTTCACTAATAATTTGTTTATTTTGCACAAGCCAATAAACAGTTTTAATTATTTTGGTGTTATTGGGACGCCAACAATGACCTTCACACTAAACTGAAAAAGGCAGTTGGTGCTAATTTGTTATTTTACAGGACAAAAACCTGCAAAATTAATTAAAATACACTGCAAAAAATGATTGACAAAATACAAAAATACAGCAGCTTAACTAATTATTATTATTAATGTTATTATTGTTGTTATAATTACACTTACTTTACCAAGCATGCACATACACACTGATGGTGACAAGAACTTTGTTTCACATTTGAGGGAGGGCTGTTTAGATCTATCAGCATACACAACATATAAAGTGGATAGTTAAGTCTGACATCAAACTTATCAAGTTATTGTTTAAGGCGGGACACTTAATGCACTGTTCAATTTTGAGATATTGGTCTATTTTGCTTTCATGTCTTCTTTTGCTCTAATGGAAAGGAAATTTCCAAAATACACATTAAGGTGTTTGTTTCAAGCCTTCTATACCCTCGTCTGTTTGCTTCTGTAGATTTCTTCTAAATTATCCAAAACAAGCGGCATATAGATCTGCATATTTATACATAACATTTCAAAGACTCTTGATGCAAGTCATATTAACTGATAACTGGTGATATGCTTTAGTTATTTTTGTTTATCGTATTCATCTACGCAGGTTAGCACATTTTAATGCCATATCAATGATGTGATTCTGATGACGTTATTAATTTGACTGTGTTCAGCTATCGTTTCTCCATCAAGTTAGCATGTTTGCCAATGATATACTGCCTTAGCGAAACTTTAGCTAACTCATTAGCTTATAAGTGATGGTTGTTAGCAAAACAATATTTGTCTTTTGGAAAATTAGCTGTGATTCGAGGCACAGCTAGTCTGCTCATCACCACTCCCCACCAAGACAAACGCTAGTGGAAAGGACTGGAGGGCTTCACTTCTGCGGCTCTCTGCCTGATGTGCCAAACGTGCAGTCTTGTATAAAGTACTTGAAAGCAATACTTGAGTAAAAGTACAAGTATCTTACCAAAAAATGACTTTGGTAGAAGTTAAAGTCACCCTTTAAAATATTACTTGAGTAAAAGTCTTAAAGTACCTGACATTTAGTATACTTAAGTATCAAAAGTAATTGTCTGATATAAAATGTACTTAAGTACTAAAAGTAAAAGTAAAAGTTAAGGTATTAAAAAAAAAGTGAACGGTTAGAATTTTAAGGTAATTAAATCAAAGCAAATCTCAAGTTCAACAAAATACACGGTGCTTTTGAAGATGTGAGTAATCCTGAAGGCTCCTCTGTAACCTGCCATTAATTAGCCTAATGTGGTCTAAAAAAAATCCCTCCACCGGTGTAACGCTAATTTACCTAGGAAATATTCGGCCGCCACTTAGGCTATACCAGAAACCGTTATTAACCATTTCAGTATTATGTGTTGAATTAATTCGGAGGGAAAATCATTGGTGTTGTTAAATATCTGCACATTGGCTAATCAGAAAAGTTAACTAGCACACGTTAGCCTGGCCATCACATTAGCCAGATATCTGAACAGGCTTATGATAACTAATTCATGTTAAATAACGTGAATTGAATGAAAATTAATTTAACCTACCTCGATGTGCTTCTTCAGGTTGGACGGGGAGTTTTTTAATGCCAATATTTCAGTGACTCTCGGGCATACCGGGTTTCCATCCAAAGTTGCGAATTTAGCTTATGCGCAAAATTGGAAAATCGCATAAAACATTTGCCGTTTCCATCCAACTAGTCAACCTAATAAACTGGCACTAAATATCAGTAAGAGAAGCCACTGAATATAATAGTTTTGATATACTTGCGCAAGCAGACGATTAGGAAACTCAATAAATGCGGTGCTTTTGTGGATGCCTGCTATTCGGGAAACACAGTCGTGACAGTTCTAAGAGGCAATTACAGAAATACTTGACGACTTTGCTCAGGCGTTTAAGAATGACCATCACAACATTTCTGATGCTGTGTCACAAGATCATTACACTGGTTAGTCAGGTTACGCAGTCTCATAGTGCAGTTACGTGACTTTTTGGAGGAATTTATTCAGCAAATGCGTTTCCATCTCCCATTATTCGCATTAACCCTTTTTCGCAAAAATGAAAAACCACCTCAAGCGAGCGTAAAAACCTTTTTGCGAATTAAGGGTTTTTAATTAGAAATTTAGCGTTTCCATCACTCGTTTCTGATGCGAAACTTCAAAATGCGAATAAAACCAGAGTAATGGAAACCCACACTTAATCCGGTAGGAAGAATTTTTCACTCCAATGTACGAAAATATTTCTTGCAAATACGGCAACGGGTGTGTAACGTTATCTTCGTCACCACCACGGAGTTCACCAAGTTCGTCACTGTAGTCGAGATGCTCGTCATCTGCTACCAGAGTGGTAACGTTAGCAGCAGAGCCTGCAGCAGGTGCTTCCATGATGGCATCAATAATGTGACATGCCCGGACAAGCAGGACTTCTTCTTCTTCGTGCTTGGCGGTTGACATGACAACAAACAGGCATTACGTCACCAACTCAAATTTCTTCTGAAAATTCTTTAATTTGTAGTAACGAGTAACGAAGATGGTTAGGAGAAATGTATCGGAGTAAAAGTACACATTTTATTTAGGAAATGTAGTGGAGTAAAAGTGAAAGTTGTCAGAAATATAAATAACGAAGTAAAGTACAGATATGTGAGAATTCTACTTAAGTACAGTAACGAAGTATTTGTACTTCGTTACATTACAACACTGCAAACGTGCTACACACACAGCTGTGCTCAGTGTGTTGCGCATGCGCGCTATGCGCGGCTGCACGCCTGCGTGAGACGCGGATGGGAGAAAGGCATTGGAACTCTTAACATTTCCCGACATGACCTGAGATGTTCTATATGTTTGACAGGCAAAGCTGTGCGCAAACAGAAACACATACGCGCACACACACATATATTCATTTATTTAAAAAAATCCCAGAAAAAAGGGCACTTTCTCCCGAGGAAGAAAAAGGGCCTGGGCTCAAGCCCCCAAAGCCCCCAACCCCCCCCCCCTCTGAACGTGCCTGGTTGAATACAGGGCCTTGAAGTAAAAAAGCTCTATAGGGGCACAGTATCAATAGCAGTTTTTTTTACAATCCCATTTACTGACATCTAGCGTCACAAAAATTACACACTTTCAGCTTTAAGTAGCTTGTAGCTTGGCAAGAAGGATTTTCAGAGCAGCTTCCCCAACTCTTCATTTCTCTGGATAACTGTGACTTGTGTTTTGCTCATGTACTGCTTTACTTGGTCAACAACATAATGCAGGACAAAAAATGCACACCTCACATCATCACAGCACAATTATACGTGTTAGACACCGACCTGAAGCGCAGTCATCTCCCGTGTATCCTTCCTGACAGGAACAGAAGCCATCCTTGCACACCCCTCTCTGGCTGCAGTTGTTGGCACAGAAGATGAGAGAACAGTCCTCCCCCAGAAAACCCGGACGACACTGGCAGCTTCCGTTCACGCAGGTTCCCTGATCGGAGCAGTCGTTCAGGCACCTGCCTTGCGAGCAGTCCTCGCCGGCATAGGCTTCTTCACAAACACACTCGCCGTCGATGCACAACCCCCTGTCGGAGCAGTCGCTCGGACATCTGGGTTCTGAACAGTTCTCACCGCCGAAGTTACGGTCACACACGCACTCGCCTTCGATGCAAATGCCCTGGCCGGAGCAGTCGTCTGGACAGCGGGGTTCTGAGCAGTTCTTGCCCGTCCAGCCTTCTTCACACACACATCCACAGATCTCCATGCTGAAGGTGCCGTGACCCCCACATTGAGGGACATAATCCAAGCGACCTAAGAGTGAAGAGATATTTTTGACTCTTCAAAATTTTAACACATTTATAAATATTATAGCTGCTAAGTATATGCAGAATAAAAGCTCTCACTTACGAGACTATATTTGCCTCATTTAACAATATAAAAAACAGATGCATTCATGTGAAAATACTTTAACTGAATCAATTCACTGAAATACAGAAGTGGCGAAAAGTTATGTTCGAAGGCCATATTTGTAGAATATAGGCTTTTAATGACCCCTCAGGTTAAATTAAACCATCAAAATATAAGGTATAGCCTATGAGGTATTTGACAAAGTTAACTGGAAAAAACTGAAGGCTACAGCAAATCAGGGAATATGCATTTTAGTTTAATATGCATTGAAATACAGCATGCACAGAAAAAATATACGTGCCACATTTTATCCGTAATATCATATTTTGATTATTTTGTTCATATTTTTAATTACCGCAGTCATTCTCTTGGGCCTTGACACAACAAACTTCGTGCATGTGTTCTGTAATGAAATGAAAATTCTGTCATCATTTGCTCACCCTCATGTCATTTCATACCTGCATAAATTAGTAGTTAAATTTGTTCTGATGAACACAGAGAAAGATATTTGGAAGAATGTTAGCAATTTTCAATTTTGTGACATCACTGACTGCCATAGTAAGAAAAATTAAATGGTTTTCAAAGGTGCCCCAGAACAGTTTGCATTCCTAAATACTTCAAAATATCTCACTTTGTGTTCAACAGAACAACAAAATATACAATATTTTTTTCCTATTATGGTAGTTGAAGATGTCACAGAACTGAACATTGCTAACATTTTTACAAATATCTTTCTTTGTGTTTAACAGAACAAAGAAATTTATATAGGTTTGAAACAACCTGAGGGTGAGTAAATGATGACAGAATTTTTATTTTTGGGAGAACTATCCCTTTAAGTTCTTCTTAAAGCTGAGCCTCAATTTACACTCCAAGCACACTACATGCATACAGTACAAAAACATCAAATGTCTGAATAAACGGTCATCAACTGTGGACATCACGTTTGCCCACTTCTGTAAATTCTCAATGTGAATAATTATGAAAGGTAACTATAAAATAAATGTATAGTTAAACATTAAATTCAAACACAGTATAAATAATGCACATTAATAGCTCTGTCAGAATACACTACCGCTCAAACGTTTAGGATCACTTGCACTACTCTTTCTTTGTTAACATTTTTTCCACATTTTAGAAAAAAGTAAACTTATCGAAACCATGGAATATCACCATTGTAATTGCGGGAATTATGTTGTGACTAAAAGCATTCAAAATAAATGAATAAAAGCTTTCCTGTGGCTCGGTGGTTAGAGCACGGCGTTAGCGATGCCAAGGTCATGGGTTCTAGCCCAGGGATTGCACATACTTAAAAAAACTAATGTATAGTATAATGCAATGTAAGTCGCTTAAAGCATCTGCCAAAATGTAAATGAAATCTGTTATATCTGTCTAGTCTTCGAAGTAGTTACCTTTTGACTAGAATTAGCAAAACCGTCCATTTGGCCTTTTTATAAGGTATTAATCTGGGAAGCTTTTTAAAAAAAGCCCTAAAGGAATTTCCTTCTTTTATGATCTATTAATGGTTCTTTTATTCATTTTTTTTTGCTCCAAGTCATCCATTTAAAACAAATATAAAAAAATTCTAACGAAAGTGATATGTTGGCACAATTATATTTTTGTCTACAAAAGTAGTTGAAACATACAGCTTCAGATTAAAAGATTTTTAAGAAGCATTTTTGTCAAGTGATTCTAAGCACATTTTACTTGATGTACATTTTTGACTTTCCTTTGGAGTGTTTTCACATTCAGTGTCTTCAATTAAAAAAAAAAAAACGCTAAACTTTACTACATTCTGTGCAGAAGCAGAACATAATGTAATGATGCAATGTTTGATGGAATAAAAACAACCTTCCCATTCTAGATATCTGGGGCATTTTTTGTCACATTCTGTCATCCTTTACTCACTCTCAAGTTGTTACAAACCTGTATTTTCATTCTAAATTAAACAATACAAATACAAACCAGTTATTTAGGAGTTGTCACTGCTTCATAAGATCATTTAAAATTGTTAGTAAATTGTTAATAAACTATTTCAATGTATACATTATATTATCAGTGTTGGGTTACTTAGTTACTAGTTACTAAGTAATTAGTTACTGTAATTGAATTACTTTCGCCTTGAAAATGTAAAGTAAGGGATTACTCATTTTTCTTTAATTTAATGACAGTTACTTCTGATGTAATTAAACTAATACTGTGTAATATATTCAATAGTGGAAATGACATCCAAACTATGTCTAACTTTAAAATGTATGCTTTAATGTAGGCTATCCTTCTCACATTTGTATACTTTGGTCAGTTAATAAGAATTGATGTAGTTCTTTTTATCTGAGTATTTATTTGAATGAATTAAATAAGATGTTTCATGTCTATCCTTGAATCAATTCTAATCTAGGTTGATATAGGATATTGAAAGTAATTAACTAATTCAATACTTTTTGGAGAGAGTATTGAATATGTAATTAGTAACTAATTAATTGCCTTTTTAGAGTAACTTACCCAACACTGTATATTATGTGGTAATATAGCAATAGTTTCTCAGTGTCTTAATAAATGAATGAATTTATTAACACACAGTCCCACTGCAATTCATGACACAAAACAGAGTGATACACTCCTGTAATCCAGTGCTGGCACTGGTAAACTGGTATATATAATATGACTCATTTAGTTAGTTATAAAACATGTAGAACCTGTCAGTTTGAAATGTAGAATTTATTTTAAACTATTTTAATTTATTCACTAAGATTTTATATGTAATTTTGGCACCTTTTTTGTGACTTACACTGGACTTTCACTCAGCCATGAAACTGAAAAAAGAAAACTTTCTTGCTATACCAAAGTATTTTGCTTATTTTCTTAATTTTCTTGCTTTTTGTTAGTTTTCTTACTAATTTTGTTGATTTATATTTATTTTGTTGCCTATTTTTATTTATCTTTACAGTAACACTGCAGTATAGGGAAATATTCTCACTATTAACTAGTTGTTTATTAGCATGCCTATTATTAGCATATTGGCTGTTTATTAGTACTTATCAAGCACATATTCTGCATGACCATATTCTGCATCCATAATCCTACCCAATAACTAAACCTAAATACCTAAACCTTGTAAAAGCTGCACGAAGCCTAAATAGTCCTCCCTTTAGATGAGCTCACAAAAATAGTAAACTGACAACTAGTACTAAATGTTTTATAACTACATGAGTAATTAAGTAATAAAGCATTATTTAACACACATTCATCAACACGCTGAATAACGATGACTATCTTACTACATCATAAGATGAATAATTGTTTAATTAATTATTAATAATAATAAAATAGTAAATATTAATAATTAATTAAAAAAAATAATAATTAATTAATAAGTTATTAAGCACTTTCTTAACGATAAAGCACTGACAACTCCTAAATAACTGGTTTGTATTTGTATTGTTTAAATTAGAAATGATAAACTGATCATTAATGAAGTAATAAAATGCACTTCATGGATATACTTATGAATCAAAAATATAAAGCATTTATACCTGTATTTATAAACTGCTCACTGATGTCTGTTAATGCAGGGAAAATTATTTATAAATGATGAATTAATTGTTAACTAATGCTTAACTAATGTTTAATAGCATGCAGTTATTATAAAGCGTTACCAAATTTGTTTGTTCTGTTGAACACAAAAGAAGATATTTAGAAGAATGTAGGCAACCAATCAGATCTCATACCCCCTTTACTGCCACAGTAGAAAAAATAAATCCCATGGGAGTCAATGGAGCAGTCTGTTTGGTTACTGACATTCTTCCAAATATTTTCCTTTGTGTTTAGCTGAACAAAGAAATGTGTGCAGGTTTGGAACAATCTGAGGGTGAGTAAATGATGACAGAATTTTCCTTTTTGGGTGAACTATTCTTTTAACCATTAAAAAGAGAACAACTTATTTCGTCATCATCGACTAAAAATATATGAGGCAATATCTTGCAATCTTATTAGCTCAACTGGTTTGATTCAGCAAACAAACGACCAAGAACATTACACCTGAACTTTAGGCTTTACAAGGGCTGTGAGACCTTTCAAGAAGCAGTGCTGTAATTAATCTAGTTCACAATCTAACCTCATTTGTTTAGCTTAATATGACTTTCCTTTACTACTGCAGTGTTGCAGCTGTTTTTAGCAGCCCTGGAGGGGCTCCACTCCACTGCCACGGTCTGCAGGTGTGAATCCACTCGAGTGCACCTTTGAGACGTTAAACAAGCACAACACTGCCACCATCACGCTTATCTTGTCCCTACGGGTCACTGCACAATATCTTCTACTTCACTTAGCACTGCCTCCTTATTGTAACAGACAGAGGGACCGGGATGCAACCCGTAAGCACTTGTTTTGTCTACACAGTACAATATGAGCCAAAAGCTATGGAGACGTGTTGGATCAAGCCACATCAAATTAAACTGATAGAAGATGTTAAATGTGTTAAAATATGTTCAAGATCGTATTTATATGTGTAAACTAATAAACTCACCCATGACAGAGCTCTCACCACAGCAGCTGGAACTACACTGCACCCGAAGCAGCGACAACTCCCTCTCCAGCATCTCTATACGGTTGGCCAGCTGTTGAAATACGGTGGTCGCGGGACAACCGCAGGCCTGCTTCGGGATATTGATGCGGTGAGTAAAAGTGACCTGGCTTTCCGAGTCCACTGTGTCCTCTGTGTACTCCGTTGGCATTTTGTCACTCCCGCCGGTACCTTTGCTTTCTGGGCTGGCTATTGGATCAAGGTCTACGGAGCATAGTGACTCTAGAGGTACGTTAATGTTGTACACGTGATTGAAGATCATGGACTGGGTCTGGTTGCTAGGGAGACTCCCGTCATCTGGAGCCTGTCGCCTCACTCTCGTGGTCCTCACTAGTTTGCTGGCGGGGTTAGGAACGGCTTGAACCCCAAAGAACAGAAGAGCCAGGCTCACTATTAAGCCTTGTAACGCCATCGCGCACCCCCACATCACGGTTGAGGCACTAGCGCGAGATCATCAACTCCTCAAGTACTGCAGACCTCCGATCAGCACTGTAGGCAAGAAAAGACAAATTGTAGTTTATCAGAGAACAGGATGGTGAAAGGTCATAATAACATAGATCTGCTATTTTGTATCGGAATGATTTTCTCATTTGAAGGTTTTGATTTGAGTAATTTCATTAACGGTCTTCAAGAAGTGTCGATACAGTTCATTGATTCAGTAGAGAGCTAGTCTGAATTCTCCTGCTCTTTAAATCTTCCTTAATCCTTTATCAGCGGGAGAAGCCAGGACCAGACTGAACTGTAAAATGACTTATACCTTAAAAATTAAGGGACCAATCCAGCTCCCTTAAGTCTCAAACGTGATAAATGATATCATGTTCATTGAAGTGGAGAAAGTGCTATAATGACGCTCATTTTCAGAGATAAAATTGAAACTAATAATACGTGATTATTGAAAAAAAAAGTTTGATGCATTATAGCAGATTTAGAACGTGTTTTTTAGCTTTAGCATCTTTAGTGTCGTCTTTTCTTCTGTACTGTTAATATTTTCTGCAACTCAATGTTAAATTTGTATGTTTTATAGCATAACTATGGAAACCTCTTCTCTATTGTCATGTTTTGACAGATGCTGCGTCCCACTTCGCCTACTTATATTATGCCCTTAAAGTATGTACTGCTTTTGTTATGGAAAAGTATATACATTTTAGGGCGTAGAAAAACTGTTTGCACGCACTGGGACATATGCTGCCTTCACATGCTCTTGGAATTATTGGAAATATGAGTTTCCAGAACGCCCTCTGATTTTCATACTTTGATCAACATGGCGGATCGGAGAAGGACTTCTGCTGTGATAGATATGGTTTATTAGTTTTCCGCAACAGCTTCATTAAATTGATTAAATACATTAATTAGTACATATTTACATATGAATAACCATTTGAAGCATACTGCATGTTTTATAAAATTTCCGAGAGCATGTGAAGGCAGCAATACTAACACGAATCGGAAGTGGCCGTTGTTGCCTAGATGACACTGTGATCCTTACTGGCACGATCATCAAAATACAGCTCTTCCTTGCATTTACTGTAAGTATTTAATCAATCATTATTTCGTATGAATGTTTCCTGTGTACTTACATTTATTAATTTAGCAAAGCATCTTTTTTTAAATTTTATTAATGCAGTGTGGCATCACTAAACTCTGCCCTGTGAGCTGCGGGTAATATCAGCCGTTAAGTGTCCATGGATTCACGCTTCGAATTTTCACCGGAAACAGTAGACCCTCCGGGTCCTTTGAGAATACTCAGCATACTATAATTTGGGACATACTCATTCTATTTTCGAATAATATTTAGGACAGATAGTATGCGAATCGGGACGCAGCTAGAAACTATCGTGGAATGCTAGCTAAGTAAAAACACTTAGGTAAGGACATAGACTGTATAAAATATGGACGTAGTGTCCGTGACATCACCCGTAGGTTTGTGAAGAGTAAAAATGAAGCCTAAAGTAGGCAGATTGCCATCTTGGCATCGCGCGTCACTCCCGGATAATCGTAAATGGGCAAAGAGGCGGGACGTGGATGAAGCTGAGGCGCCCGGTTGGCTGAAACCACTTGTCACTCAAGTGGCCACGCAACAATTTCGCAGAATTTTAAGGCTTAATATAAGTTAAACAGGTAAGTTATTAAAAAAATCCCCCACCTCACAGTTGTCATGAAGGGTAAGATTACCTATATAGACCAAAATATTTTTTGTACCAGGCTGTAAACATGTTTTTTGTGCTGTAAAGTTGGCCATTTAACATGGGGCTCAATGAGATTCTGCTCTGTTTTGGAGCCCGCCTCTAGCGGCCAGTCGATGAATTGCAGTTTTAGTGACTTCCGTGTTGGTTTCACGAGAGAGATCGGAAGATTGCCCCTTGGGTAAGCGTGACGGTTTGTTGCAATGATCTTATAAAATCCCTTACCTTAAGGATATTTCTCCTCAGGAAAACCCTCACTTAAAATCTGGAGTCAAATTCTCTCAAAAATTCAAATAATTAAAAAAATGGCAGCAAACGTGGTCATCATGACAAATGCAGAAGTAAGTGGTGTCACAAACCAGATCGCTCCTATTATCATCAACGGAGCTGTTTAAACTGCAAGTATACAGCTTGACTGTCACACTTGTTTTTCCTCACGGCACATCTACTCAGACACTTCATTATCCACATACTGTACACTATGACTTAAAATAATTTTACTGTACAACTAGCATATGTGTAAATTTGAAGAGTGTTAGGATTTATTATTGCTCACTAAAGTACTGTTGCTACCAACTGGGATATTTACAATGTCCATGAAATGCACATTGCTTACTGCACTTCATAGTCTTACTGTATGTCATACTGGTTTATTGGAAAACCATAGAAGAGACTGAGAACCTCTTAGAACTTCATTTGCATTGAATAGCACTGGTGTAACTAAGTCAACTTGTATTATAATTGCATTGATTTAAATGATACTATATCAAACGCATTTTAAAGTTGCCTGCCAAACGAAATAGTAAATATAATTTTATATAACAATTCATCCATCCATATTGTGGCATCAAATCATCCAAATCTATTTCTATATTAAAACCTATTTCAAAGAATAATGTAATTAAATTAACAAATAACTTTGCTATGCGGAGGGTTATGCAGTCATATATTCCGGTCACAGTGTGTTTGTTGGGGCCGGTGGGTTTGCTCTCAGTTTAATTGTGGCACTGAACCCTGGAGCAGGTGGCTCATTAATTCCACCTCCATCTTGCCTCTTACATGAATGAATGGCAAACTTCACTACTCATTCCAACACAAGTGCTCTGACATTGCACAACCAATTTAACCTCACAAAAAATGCAATAGGCAGACGAAAAATAAGGAATCCAAATTTGCCCAAAATAACACAGCCCACTTCACAAATATTAGCCACAACAGAACACATTTGAATTCAACATCGTTCTTGAAATCACCAAGCTTTCAACACTCCAACAATGGCTTCCGCAAAGTCTTTCCCCTTTCTTCTTTTGTATTCAACACTGAAGATTTGAGAAATTTTCTTTCCTATGGTCTATTGTTTTCTCTAATAGAAAAGATTACAGACCACAGAGAGAACACAGAACTGGAGACGCTGCATGGATTGCTGTATTTTTACACAAGCTGTCTTCAAAAGCGAAGTCAGAGCAGGTCATTCAGACGACTCTGTCTTTTTCTTGTTATAATGGGCTGGTGGAAAGTTTTCTTTGACTGGAGCTCACGGCAATGCAAAGCAGCCTACAGTGGGTGACAAGAACAGAATCCCATCAGACAGCATGATGGAAAGACTCAATTAGGAAAGCTCTCAATTAGATATGACAGAGAGGACCACAGAGCCCAGAGACTGCGCATTTTCCCAACATCCTAATTTACAGCCCGACAGCATGTTTATATTACATGGATTTCTCTTTTCTGTCACAGAATGGCTGTCCATGTATTAGAAACACAGTCTCACAGCAGGTGCTGTATATATTACCAACATTAATTATTTAATGTAAAAGTGTATCAATGTGGTAAAATGTATGACTTTTCAGTGAAAATGAAAGAAATGTGAAAACAATGGGCTGCAAATACTGTATATGTACAATGCAAATATGGTACTACAAATGATACGTGATGACATATCTCTATAATAGAAGAAAAACGTGATGTGAAATGTGATGTTTTTATAACCAGGAAAAGAACAATTGGATCATAATTGCCTAATTTCATGTTTGATGAGCTGATGTAACATCCTGTATTACAATCATTGTTTTTTGGTTCGAGATGTCTCTCATAAAGGCTGTTGTTGCTGATGATAATCACAGACATATTTAAGAACTGTGGTAAGCTATTCAGATAATTGTAGGCACTAAACAGAATGCTGTTTTTAAAGGAGTGATAAGAAAATTGAAAAAGTTTTTAAAAGACATCGAAATGAGGGATAATATCCACTCAAGGAGATTCACCTTCATTCATAGAGATGACATTCTCTTGTTCTTCAAAATAAAACCTAGCTATTGAGATGATGACAACATAATTTCAACATTTCAAAACTCTTTCTGCCTCTCCATCTATGGCCACGTCAGAAAACTAGCTATTAGTTAAGACTCAGTGTTCCAAAAGTAAATTATTTCTCTAACCAATTTTTTCAGTACACTCAGAAAAAAACACGAATAAATAATGGAGTTATGTATGCTAGTAGAGTGGTGCAGGCATGAGGTATTTTTTTAAGCATTTGTTAGCATGAGTTAGCATTTTAGCCCTTCTGGTTCCATTTCCCCAAAGTAGGTTTTCTGAATGGTTTCTTTTAAATGCCTGAAACAAGATATGTGGTCATCAAAAACGTTGCATGTTTTATTCCACGACATAAAAAACACCAGTAATAACTCTTTTAAAAACTTCTTAAAACAGCAGTTGCTAACAAGTTGCTAAAGGCGACTACAAACATTGTCGGGAACATAAATGTCATCACATAAAAATCTCACCAATAATTCAACATTGGCCCAAATCTCCAAAAAACATTGATAGAGATCAATATACGGTGCTTTCCTGCAGCTCAGAGGTTAGAGCATGGTGCTAGCAACGCCACGATCATGGGTTCGAACCGAGGGATTGCATGTACTCAGAAACAAATGTTTAGTTTAATGAATGTACTGTAAGTCGATTTGGATAAAAGCATCTGCCGAATGTGTAAATGTAAATGTAAAGTTACCTATTAGGAAACACATTTTTAAAATGTGTTTGAAAGAGTTTTTGCCGTTTTCTAGCATGAGTTAACATTTTAGCACTCCAGGTTCCATTGCCCCAAAGTATGTTTTCTGAAAGAATTTTTGGGGTCATCAAAAACGTTACATGTTTTATTCTACGACATAAAACACACCAGTAATAACTCCCTTGTTGTTCTTTAAAACTTTTACACGTCTTAAAAACAGCAGTTGCAGTTTAGCTAACAAGTTGCTAAATGCAACTACATTGTCGGGAACGTTAAATGCCATCACACGCATACAAATCTCACAAGTAATTCAACATGGCCATAAATCTAAAAAAAAAAACATGGATAGAGATCAATAAACGGTAAAGTTACCTATTAGGAAACGTTTTTAATAACATTTGAAAGAGTTGTGGGAGGCTTGGTGGTGGTGACGTTGTTATCGAGTGACCGTAATGTAGTCTGTTTATAGCCTCATGTTAGCTTTTTACTTCTGGAGATTGTACACTGTAAAAAATGATTTTTTGAGTTTGTAAATAAAGCTAGCATTACTCGAGTATGTTTTACAAGCAAGTTGTATTTTGTCTTTCTACTTTAAAATGTCGCGTTTAATTCAATGTGTTACTTGAGGTTCCTTTGTAATTATTTGTGCTCTAATACATAAGTAAATTTAAATGAAAATGCCAAGTAATATTTACTTGGTGTTTTGACATTAAATTAAGCGATGTATAAAACTGATGAACACAAGTAAATTATACTCCACACAGCCATATAATAGCTGCGCGTGCCCACTTCGGACATTACAACTGGCGCGAAGAGCCTGAGGAAAGCTTGCGCATCGAAACATTTTTTTCAGTGCCTGAGGGGATTAAACTATGATAAGTCATTAAATGTTTTCTTTTTAATTCATGTAGTAACGTTTGCAGCATAGTGCAGCGTTAATAAACTTTATTTTCGCTGGTTTGTTTGAGTTCTTGTTATTGAGTCTCGGTATTGCTAACATTTCTGGACAACGTTGGCAAACGCGGTTGTTTTTTATAATGCACATGGATAATAGAATTAACGTGATGCTAAATTAAGCTATTAATATGTTGACAGTGTTCAGTTTGCTAAACGTAGTGTCAAGTCTCGTATGTCTAACATTAAGTAACTTAGACAAATAACTTAACCATGTAATGCATATTCATAAAGTTAAATCAAGTTTATGCTCCGTATATAACCAATATGATATTGATAAACTTGCAGTAGCCTGCTGTATGTGAGTGTTAACTTACCCTTAGCTAACTCTGCCTTAGCTAGCTCTGAACTGGCGTTGTTGTTACAGATAGAATGGTGGATCTTGAACTAATTTGTTCTAACGTTTAAAAATTGGTATAACGTTAGCCTATGTTCAATGCATTAAGGTCAATAAGTTCATTTGAATTATTAATGACAAATAATCTAATTGTGGCATTAACATCCATGTTCATCTGTTCCACAGGTATTGGACTCACCATTCTCACCAATAAAACATTTTAACTGATGCCAGAGGAAATGTGAAGGTGGTTTAATGGATCTGAATTGATTTATTTGATTACCTTTTTTATTTGTTTCTCTGTTTTTTAAATAAGCTGTTAAATATTTGAATTCAAACACTGAATAAAAGTATTTTTGTGAAATACCTCTCAGCGTTTTTGGTCTTCAGATACATTTTACTTAACACATATTAATACCTCATATATGATTTCAAGTAATATTTACAAAAAACAAACAAGTAAAGACTACTGAGGAAAAGATAACTAGGACTCTTGTTAAGAAATATTAAGTATATTTAGAAGCATTACTTAAATAAAATTTACAAACAAAGGATGAGTAAAATTTACTTGACCCCGTACTTGGGAATTTCTAGTAAAAACTACTTATACATGGGTTTAGCATTTACTTGGACAGTTCTGATCAATTTACTAACATTTCCTGAGTGGAAATCCTTGCCTAGCTTTTTTCAAGTAAACTTCACTCCAAAATTTTTTCAGTGTATTTAGGCTTTAAAATTGATAAAAGTGGTGATTATTTGTAAAGATTATCTTGATAGACAAAACATACATGTATCACAAACCTTTGCTAACCACAGAGCTTAATTTTTGCGATCTTCTAAAAGTCTGTGGGAATAATCTATAGGCTTTCGGTCGAGGGAACCAGTGCGCCGCTAACTTCCGGGTTGGCCTAAATACGTTGTCTATGCGGCACACTATTTCCAACCTTCACGAATCATGCTTCAATCTATCGAATCTCAAGATGAGCTCGTTTTCCCCTTCAGACACGCTATCCATTCTTCTGAGAACACAAACACATGGCTGATTGAAATGTCAGGACTGAGAACATGAATGACTGTATTTCTCCATGTCACATCATTACGGCTCTACCAGATGTTCAGGTGACGCGACTCATCTTCGAGTCTGCGGCGCAGCACATTTGCAATCATCAGGCAGGAACCTGATGAATGTCCTTGTCTTCAAGGACTGCTGTGATTCGCTAATGTTACGCAGCAACAATTCTTCTACGATTCAGTAAGTGTTTGCTGTGTGTTCAAGTCATGATTTGATCAGAGAGAAAAGCAGGAGGTTTAGAGTAAAAAACACGAACAGTGGAGTTTGCGATAAAGACGTGTAGCCCGCATGATGTTAGGGCATCAGGAGGTCAACAAAAGCATTAACTTCTTGCAAAGATAACAGATGGGAATGTTTGTTGGCTTCATGTCGCATTTGTAAATGCCTTGTTGTTAATGGAAAGATAGCAAGTACCAATAAAAAAACTGCAGTGCTAACGTGCTGTAAGCTGTCTCTAACTGGCCTTAAGTTAAAGCCATGACGGATGAAACTGCCTTGCTGAAAACAATACAACTTATAATAGTTTTCATTACAAAGAGAGGAAACTCTTATTGCTCAGAGGTTCAAAGTTCATAGCCTCTGATTTTTCCATTAAAATCAATGAAATTCCCACTGAAAGTGTTCTTTTGTGTTTTTCCCCCTCAGTTTTTTTATGTTCTTATGTTTTTTTTTATTCTTATGTCTGTACATTTCACCACTATAGTATTTTATCTTAACCACTGTGCATCCTCATTCACTAGAAATGTATTCTGGTTATTTCTACCATGCTGTCCCTTTTTATGTCCCCATCACAAATGTTTATATTTGTACATTTGACAGATGCTTTTATCCAAATTGACGCACAGTGTGTACGTAATGTCATTGCCTGAAACCATTTGTAGAATGGAAAGCATATTAGGTGACAATTTTTAAAGAGTAAGTATTACAATGTCCTTGAAAAAAATGTGTGTAATGTTGCTGTGTGTGAATGTAAGCAGTCTGCCAAGTTGTAAAGCCGAAAGTGAACGAAAAACAAAGTTATTGACTCGGAAAAAAGGAGTCGTCTCTGAATCACGCGAACGAGTCATCTGTCGAACGAATCATTTGGGAGCCATTCAAGAAGAAAGGTAAGAGTAACTGCCTATTATTAGAAAACGAAAGTGTTTTTACGCCTTGTATGCACATAAACTTGTTGTTGGACACTCCATAAACCAAAGTAGGACCTTAAAAATCACAAAATATTTACTCTTTTTTAATAAATGGATGTCCCCAGATGCTAAAAATTGTCAGTTTATTGAGAAATATTACAGGGTAAACGTGATCATATCTCTGACATATCTATAACCCTTTTATAAAAATACTAAACTAAATTAAGAGATAAACAAAGTTCAAAAGGTAAGGAAAGGACTGATTCATTCACCTGTGAAAAGTGTGATAATGATACCAACTACTTGACATAAATAACTTCTCTGCTAATGATCTGGTTGCCATGCCCTTTTCCATCCTACTTTTGTGGGTCTGAAAGGCATAAATGAGAATCTGATTTCAAACCATATTTGCATCAAATGTAGATACAAATGTGGTGTGAATGTGATTCAAATCGGATTCATGCTGTCTGTCCGAACTAGTCTAAACAGATGTTTTCAGCTCGCTGATGTGTGTCTGGAGTAGGTTAAACTTGTCCAGCCTAAGTGGAGTCCTTCCTTTATTTCAAGTTTGTCTGATCTAGTATCACTATATGTCACGGCTGAGAGAACATAAGGAGCAGTTCCCTTAAGAGACAGCTAGGGCTCATCCATCTCTTTATCCAGCTCTGGAGATTCCCTTCCCTCTCTCTCTCGCTAACGCTCCTGCATTGCATCTTATGGCTAGCTCTCATTGCACTCACAAGATTGGCATAAAGAGATGTCTGTGTTGTCTATTTATAGAGCTGACTACAAACTCAGACTTCAAACACCGAGTTTTACCCTCAGGCAGACACAGACGTGCAGGAGGATGCTGGGAGGAGGGGGGGTTCCGCAACCCCTATTTACGCAGGTTAATGTGCAAACACCTCAACGTGAAGACTGCCGCGGATGCTGGCCTCGACCCGGGCCGCTCGCACCCTTCTCCTGCGACAGAGCTCAGCCTCGCAACATTACCATTCTATTCTCATTACTCCTACAGTGGCTGCCAAATTGCCTTTTCTTTCAGGATCATTGGACACTGTTCATTTCCAGCACCTGCGACCCAGCAGGTTTTAAAGGCTCATTCTCACTCTCTCTCCCAGAGTTCCCAAGGCAACTGAGACTTAAGCATGTAGGGACACAAGGAACCGTGTTCTAGGTACGTCTCTCCTACGGTATTTATTTGCACGGGAAACTGAATTCTGTTGCCATTAAACACAATATATGCCATAGATTGGATTGAAAAGATGTAGTGAAAGTGACACTGAGGAGGAAATTTACATAATGTAATAAACCCCAACATAATTCTATATGTGTTGTACATTTAGTACAATATACACTGTTGCTAGTTGATCAATTCAATAAATCCATAATGTTTGCCTTTCTATTGCCATGTGAAACAAAGTTTCAGGTAATTCTCTGTACTTATCTTTACAAGGGTTGAAATCGTAACCAAAAGGTCGAATTATAAATCATTATTGTAAGCTTACTGTAAAAAGTTCTTATTGTTATTTTTTTGTTGGTTCAACTTTAAAAAAAGTTACCTTGTTAACTTAAAATTTGGAGTTATTTCAACTTAAAAATTTGATTCAAACTTAAGGACTAATATTTTCAAGTTTAATTAACCAAACGTTTTAATTTTAAGTTAAACCAACAATTTTGCCTCTTCCTGCACTGCCAAGAAATGGTATTTCTTTATTTTCTGTATTCGTTTTAAATAAATAAATAATAAAAATAAAAAATGATTTTTGTTTTTTACCAAAAAAAGATTGCAGCCTTTAATAAACTTTCTTAAAACACTATTTATCCTTTCACTAGTTTATACTGAGGCTAAAATTGCCCACGGTCAAAGAAAGCTCAGCAGCTGGGATGATTAGCTACAACTCCCAACTTTGTAAAACCACAAACGTTTCAAAAGTATACAAACAAATATGTGTATTACATCTATTTTGCTAGCTTCACAAGGTTTTTTTCTAAAATAGGTTTCGTTAATTAGGGTTTGTTGTACGTTCACAAACATTTCAATTTCACAAAGGATCACAGCATAAGGCTGTGTTCCAGCATACAGGTAGATATGCCAAAAACGATAATTGCCGTGTTTTATCGATTAGTTTCTTTTGTTTCTGGCAGTTGAAAATGTTTTGTTATTTGTTTATTTTCCCTGCTGTCCACTTGTGTGCTGTCCCATTTCGTGCATGACTGAATGTAAGATAAAAAAAATAATGCGTTTTATTTAACTTTATGCTTGAGTATTTACTTCAATAGAATGAACAAAATGGGACAATGGTGAGCTTAGACGTGGCTTGGGTTTATAGAGGGCTGATGCATATTGGAAACCTATTCAAAATTTGAAAATAAAAGAACAAAAGGGTGTTTTAACCACTCTCATGAAGGACGTGGAGGTACAAATGTGTGCAGTTGGACACACATTACATTTTTTAGGTAAAAGGAGAAACAGAAGGCTTCATTTAGATTCAAGTAGCCCTCTCTGCACAAAAATGTCAATCCACTCCTTCAATCCTCTTAAGTCTTTGAATAATTGCTCATAAACTGCTGAAATATTCTCAGCATGCAGTGTTGCTCTTTTACTTTTCAACTGCCACCCAGGGTTGGGCAAAATTCCACATGTAAGAATCGCCTCTTTCAATTTAGGAGATGGTATCTGGATTGTACAGTATTGGCCACACATGAGCGCAAAATGATCTCTGGGGACTGCAAACGTTTTATGAGGGAAAGGAAAATATTCTTGGGGAAACGCAAAAGTTTTGCAAAGCAACGCAATGTTCTTGGGGAGAGCAAAAGATAAAAAATAGTTTCGCTCCCTTAGCCTAGCTATTTTTTCCACCACCTGTATGTCCATTTCAATACGAGAGGATCCGTTTGACGCTGCACGACACGTTTTACGCTGCACGACATCTCTCTCTGTACATGTCTTCATTGAACACTGTGTGGCGCGCTTGAGCATGCATGGATAGGATATATTTCAGATAAAAATGACATTTTAATTTGGACAAATAACGGTCAATAGTGTATTGTTTTAAGTAGTCTAGTTCATTATTTTAGACTTTATGAGGTGTCCCTTAAGGCTGATGAGGGGTCCGGGACCGCCCCAGCCCCCCCTCAATTCGAACCCTGAAGACAATAACTGTAATTAAAACAAGTGTCACTCCATCGGGACTTGTTGACATCTTTTGTGCATTTTCTTATAACTTTAAACTGTATATTTAACACACCTGAGCATTGGTTAACTAACTAAGTAGATATGAATGGCAAACAAGCATCTTTCAAATTAACATAAATTAGTTTGCATCATACTGTGCTGAAAACAAGAGAATATATTTTGTCACGTAAAAGTTTGCGTAGACGATATGTAACGCACTATTCTTTGAAAAACTTTAAAACAATATGTGATCCAGGCTAAAGTCTAATCTAATTGTGAGATAACAAGCATCAAAGTTTGATTTCAACCATGAATTTCACTATAATTTTAATTTTCGTGAGTATTAAAGATATCAAGGTCATAATTATTTAACAGCTTACTAACTAAAACAATATTATTTTATATTAAAAAGTGTTTTATCTTTGTACAGAATGTCTTTGTTATTCCAAATATGAAATCTCCTAGGGGAATTGTGTTCAAATAATGCCAGAATCCATGTCATAATTTAGCAAGTTTAACTGGTATTTAATCAATTGAACAATTGCATTTCAACAAAAATTCAAGATCGCCCATTTGCTTAAATAAATAGTTGGGAAATTAATTCCATACACTATCTTTATTTTTTAAGAGAACAGCGATAGAATATGCCCATTGGCATTTCCTGGAACTACGTGTGTAATTCGTTCTTCTTCTGCGTCCCATATTTGAGTTTCTCCGCGAAATGGGTGTGGCTACGTTTAACCGTAATTCATTGAGAAACTGAGCATAAGAATTGCATGACATTTTGTCCCAGCCCTATTTTGTACCTAAAGTTAGGTCAGAGTGGATCTTATGTTGATTTTCCGGAGTCACGGCACAACGGAAAAAAAACGTCGCGACAAAACAAACATATTACGACTACCAATCGAACACAAAATTAAAATTCTGCATACTTTTCATTGGTGTCAGTCTTTGAATTAGAGCATCACTGAAACACTGAGCACAATGAAGTCCTGCTATGCCTGTAGTAATCGCCCTGAGAGAGTTTGGCAAGATACGACTGAATAAATCTTTCAAATCTTTGCTGATATATTAGACGCACCTACTACACTACCTCTCTAGTTTATGGGGATATCATTGGCTGTGCTCTCCCAGCTAACACAATGTTTCTTCTCCCTATATGTCATTGAATCAAATAATTTATCAGGCGGCTGCATTTGACAGGAAGCGTAATACTCTCTACTTTTAAGTGCAACCCCTTCTGAGAGAGCCATTCTCTAAGTCATCCCTCTCTAAAGGATATTTACCTTTCATCTTCCCCTCTTACAGCCCTCTGTTCCCTTTACTCACCAAACAGACAGTTATTGTCTGGGCTTTCAGAAAACCCAGAGGAAAGTCAGTGTAGTCAGACGGCCGCTGATGAGGCCACGAGAGCGGACAACAAAACACAAACTCATTTCAAACAATGTCAGAAGGCGAATTTAGTAACTTACAGATCTAGATGAACATGAGCATTTGAGCTATTTGTTATTTAGATTGTCCTAACCTTCGGAAAATTGACAGAAGGCACTCTTACATTCAAATGAAAAACATTTCTCAAGAGTAAGGAGCGCTGCTTAGTGATGTTTGTATTATTCAAGTTCAATTTTCATCTGTCTTCAGGCAAGATTTTTGCTTCTTTTTCTGCTTTTTATTAAAGATTTATCACAATTTGGCATGCATTTACATCTTTGCTACATGGTAAAATGTGATGATGTGAAAATAAAATAGAGAAAATAGTGTCACATTAGAAGTAAACATTGACTGCACCAATGATACAGAAAGTTCAAGTTTTTTTTACAGTATTTCAACAATTTTACAGCAAAATTATGGAATTTTACTGATTTATTTTCCAGATATTAAAATACAGTAATATAATGTTAAATTACAGAAATCGACTGCAAATTTACAAGTTGGGTGTACATTAACATGAAAAACATGTCATTTTATTTTATGGTATTTTTCTAGAGCTATTTTTCCCAGCTGCTGGAATATTACCGTTTTTTTAACAGGGACAAAGACATTTATAGCGGTTTCAGCGGCAACCACATACAACAACGGCCCAAACTTAACTTCGGGTAGACCTCTGCAAAGAATCAATAACTATTGAGTAGTTTTAACTTAATTTAATACAGTGAATATACAATAAAATATTAAAATAAATTAATATTAACATAAATTCAATATAAAATAAATTGTTATATTATAACCAAACACAGACTGGAAATCAACTTCGGGCCGGCGTGTGCGTCCGTTGTAACCATCCATATATGCGTAAGACAGTGATGTAATGTATACAATGATGTTTAAATGCACTAATCCAAATGTATCTGCCAAATGCATAAACAAACATTTACAATTGAGTGCATGGACCTCCTAACAAGTCTCTCAAAATCCAATGGCTAGCCGGTACTCAAAAGACGGATATCCAGTGTCAACTACATGACCTCTGTCTTCAGCACTGTCAAACAAACTTACGTCTATGCATTCTCCCACACAAAGAAGAGGTTTGTATGTAACATAGGTCGTGTAAGCTGCCAAAAGAAATGAGGGTATAGATATAACATCAACCACGAGGAAACAGACAGGACCGGCCCGCACGCTGCACCTGATGCAAACAGATCTCGATTCACTGATGGATCACGGGGTGAAATTGGACATGCATTTCGGATTGTATGACTCCCTCACATCCATTATTGAGCAGCTCAGGTTGAGATTGATCAGGGATCTCGCCGCTGTCTTTCTCAGGTCACTGAATTTCGATCCGAACCCGAAGCGCACCTGATGAGATGACTTCAGACCGACGCATGTCTGAATTACATTACAAAGCCATCGGCTTTCCACTGCCAGTTCTCACTTTCTCAGCCATCAATATGACAACCTATGGATTCTTTTCAGCTCTCGCATGTCACATATAATCTTTCAGAGAGGAGAGATAAACAAACGTTGCTCGTGGAAGTCGTCGCAGGGGCGCGCCCTCAGATTTGAGTCAAGCCTTTAGCTTCGTATACACTCCAGATAGTTTAACATTAAAAGTAATCACTATACAGTGGGAGTTCTCAGTGTCACCCTAAATAGTGCCGTTATCCACAGACGTCTGTGAACTGCTATCTCTGCTAATGGCTCATTAATGTGAGAGTCGTGGGCCTGTCAAAGACACGGAATGGAACTGAGCTGAAGGACGCTAATCCACATTGATTAGAGTCCTCAGATCAAAGGCTTCCAGTTCTGTCACTTCACCGCCGTTCTCCCTCCACGCACTCCGAGCACAATTAGAGCTCCTCTCAGCGTTTCATTAAGATGTTAAAAATACCAAGTCGCCTCCGCCTCTAGGGACCCAGGTCACGGAGACACATACCTAAATCCTCATTTACTATTGTGAGAAACAAACCGTGGCATCTCCCCGAACATTTCAATCAGCTGGCGAGCCTCAGCCGTGCCTGCGACTCACAAAAGCGAATGCTGAGCTGTCGCTGGCTGCTGGACTCTAATGCGCATGCAATGCGTGATAACACGCTCGTCTTCCAGCGGGGAAGAAAATAGTACATTTAATTGGCAACAGAAAGCCTGTTTTTTCAGCACATAGGTTCTGTACGAAAAGAGTGAACTTGCGTAATTATATGCTTTAGGCAATTATATGCTTTAGTGGAAATATACATTTTGTATTGAGTAAGTATGCTAAAAAAAACCCTCTATGTACAGGATCAAATGGTCCAGTGTAGGAAATTTAGTGGCATCTAAATTTGTAGTGATGAGGTTGTTGAATTGCAACCGACGACTCACTCCACCCCTCCCTTTCGAAGCACTACAGTGGCTCACACAGAACTAAGATGTCGTCACATTTTGCTTCTTTGCCGAATAAGATAACGTATTTACAAAACGCGCTCTCTGTAGAGCAGTATGTCCATTTAGGGCTACTGTAGAAACAACATGGAGAATTCCATGCAAGGGGACCCGCGGTGTATGTAGATAGATATAGCTCATTCTAAGGTGATAAAAACATAACGCTACATTATGTAAATTCTTTATACACCTCTGAAGACATAGTTATGTATGTTATATTTCTGTCAATAGATCCTCCAAAAAATGACACATTGGACATTTAAAAGGATTATTTCATACTAAAATAACCAAATGTGAAAGTGTTTGGTATATAGCAGGTACTGCGCGATTTTGTTATGGACATGAAGGATAGCATGCAGAATTTTATGTTGAGGTGTGCAGTTACTTTATTTGTACAAGAACTGATTCCGTAAACTGCCTCTTCACTACACATGTCAAACTATGGCTGATAGACCGGACGTCATTCATTTCCTATGAGGAGTTGCACAGATGTAAAATTTTAACTTCGGATGTGTTAAAAAAATTGTACTTGAGCAACTAGACCACATATGTGACCCTGGACAACAAAACCAGTCTTATGGGTCAATTTTTAGAAATTGAGATTTTTACATAATCTGAAAGCTGAATAAATAAACTTTCTATAGATATATGAGTTGTTAGAATAGGACAATATCTGGCTGAGATACAACCGTTTAAAACTCTGGAATCTGAGAGCGCAAAAAAATCAAAATATTGAGAAAATTGCCTTTGAAGTTGTTAATCAGGGGCACTGTGGCAGACCATCCACTCACAAAAATAAAGTTTTTATAAATTTAAGGTAGGAATAGCCAAGTAATTTATACATTCCTATTTTTAATATTGTCTCCATATGTTTCCTCCTAAACTATTGGCAGTTTTTGGAATATACTGTATGTATAGCTGATTATTGTTTGCAGTCATTTATAAATTTTACCATGGCAAACATTCAAAGAATAAAAGCTCTTATGCTGCTTACCATGTTAGTGTGTCTGAATGTCGTTTGCGATGAAAAGGTGGCATCAGACTAACAATAAATGGCCCGGGCCATGTTTGGGAACCAAAATATTAGAGATTCTTTAATATGTTAGAGAAGGCACCCTAGAAACCACCATGAATGACCGAGCAAAGTTACAGTAGCGCACCTCACTGAAATGCACCAAAAACACTTTGGCAACCACAATACCCTTGCGTTAGAGCTAAAGATACAAAGATATCCGGAAGAATGTTTGTAAGCAAACCGTTCTGGGCCACGTTTGACTTCCACAGTAGGAAAAGAACTGCTGTGGCAGTCGGTGGCCCAGAACTGTTTGATATTCCACATTCTTCAAAATATCTGCTTTTGTGTTTAACAGAATAAAAGAAATTAACACAGCTTGAGGGTGAGTAAACGATGACAGAATTTTCATTTTAGAGTGAACTATCCCTTTAAAGCAGTGGTTCTCAAACTTTTTCGTTGTGAGGCCCCCTTTGTGTTAAGTGCATCGCTTTGCGGCCCCCCATATAAAGACGTATAATCGTAAACTTAGAATTTTAATTAAACCAAAAACATTCAGTTATACAATGCTGGAACCTCAATTCTTTTGGTTGGTGGTGTCATTTTTCTGATGTTTGATTGCATAAAATCTATGATAAATTTCTATATTACATAAAATGCCACAAAATCTGTGGCCCCCCTGGATCCATCTTGGGGTCCCCCAGGGGGCCACGGCCCCCAGTTTGAGAACCACTGCTTTAAAGCATGTGTTGATATGTGAATAAAACCTCAAAGACAGCTTCTTTTTTTCTGTCACTTTTATAAACAGCAATGAATGCATATCATATTTCTTTCTATATACAACGCAAGTATGCGATATTGATATATTTGTGAAAATGTATCTGCTAGCTCAGCTGTTATCACAGACACGGTGTTGTCTTACCTTAAGTGCCAGTGTTGATGTCCAACCACACAAATGGAGAACCAGCACCTGTAAAAGAAAGAATCGGTGAGGAAGCCATACAGATGCACACATGCACAATCATACGCAATTACATGTGCAAATAAAACACATTTCACATCTCTATTGTTCCTTTGTATCACAGGGTGTTTTCTCATCACACTGTGGCCCTAATCTGCACATTTCCTCCTTAGGGAGAGATGCTGTTCACCTTGAGCCAAGATAAAGCCAATTTCTCTCCGGCTTCTGTTGTTAGTTGTGAGCTTGTACAAATGTGAAAAATAAATGGATTTAATTTTCCTTCAGACTGTAGCAGGATGTCATTACAGGCACGGCTTCGGGGTGGACCGGCGCTGTTGTTGAGGGATGTAAATTAAGCGTGTGCTTCCTATTACACCATTGTGCCGATATGCATATGCGTATTGATCGGAGCTTTTGAATGAGCAGACCGCTAAGAGAACAAGCTCCCCCCAAGGATGCAGCCTATGGATTTAGTTATATTTGAAAATCCAGTAAACCAAGCGATGCTCAGGACAATGTAATTGAAAAACGAAGTAACGAAAAAACACTTCTGTGGAAAACAGCATGTAAATAAATACAAGAAAATAACACAGTAACTTTGTCCTTTTCCTCAGAGAGAGGCAAATCTACAAAGACATTTTGGGAAGAGCAAGTAAGCAAACTTTTCAAATGTAAATGATTTCTCAGAGGGAGAAAAATGCGAGAGGCAGGCCGAACAAAAATAGTGCTGCGCAGGCACAAAAAATGGATCTTGCAAATGAATACATGAATAAAAAAGACCAGGTATGAAAACAAATACACTCTGTCCATTCCACGGTGTGCCAAACAATCTGGGTACCTGCGATGTTCCCGCTCACACAGACTTCGGCGCTCATTTGGACTCGCATAATGGGCTCACCTTTCATCGCAAGTCGCAACATGTGAAGGGCTACAATCAACATCTCGACCGGTTCGCTTGTTGAGGCTTTTCAATTCCCCTTTTCACGAAGGTTTCACGAAGGACCGGTGTGAAACTTTCGCTACCGCTGTTTACCGCCCTCGCTTCCTTCCAAAATGTTCTAACAAAGAGCAGTGAAACATTTTGACCAAGACAGAGGTCGACCGTCGAGAAAATTCCTCTGGTTTTCCAATGATTTATGAGCCTCACTGTGCGCCACAACCCAAACGTGATGGAAGTCCGGTGCGTTCGGTGCAGTATGTCAGTCAGCGAAGCATCAGAGAGAGGGATCACTGTGGGCTCAGCATGGCACAAGTTCTCTGTGAATCACGGCCGACTCGATGTAATTTGTTATCTTTCAGAGATCCTATTTCCGATGTGTTGATGCAGCAGATAGATTCCAATACCATAACCATTTATCACCTGTCACTGGGAACTGCTTTCACACTTTTTTATCTTTGGTTATAAACAAGATTTTGGAGAAAAGGAACATAAACTCTGACAAAATGTGAAATACAAACAATAAAACCCTTTTGTGTAGTTTTAATGGTTTCTCATTATGATAAACTGATTAAATTATGATAAATTTGTGACTAATTCGTATGAATCCGTATTCATACTGTACGTTTTGGAATGATTTGCTTTCGCGCCAGTGATGTTAGGTTTAGGGGTGGGGCTTAACTTTTTTTAATAAGCATATGTTTTTGTACAATAATCATATGATTCACATCGTACAATTCATACAAATTAGCCACCTCGTAAAATACCTACGATTTCCTTTGAGATCAGGTCATAAACATTTCAGATATCATATATGTGTACAGTATGTGTACTAAAGTATATTATGTAATGGTAGCAACCCTGTGTTCATGCACAATAAACAAAAATAAAACTACCTGTTATTTTTATCTGTTATAAGTGTAACAAAAATATCTACGGTATGTATCAGGCAAACAAGCTTCATGAAGAAACTCCTTTTTTAGTTACACGCTCACAGACAAATACAGCAGAACGCAGGTTAGGAACAACGAGTAATGGGAGAATATTTGTTTTTGCTTGCCTGCTGTTCATCTTCTCATATACCAATGTGGTTAAATATAATTGTATACACTATATTCTTATTTTATGCTCGTATTATAAGTGAGAGATCATTTGCATATTAAGATTCATTTGCACATTTTGCATATTAAGATTAATTGCTTGTCTTGGAATTAAAAGTGGAAATGCAGTTTTCTCAATGAGTTAACAGTGAGGGTTGAAGTCTCAACGCATCGCTGCTCATTGATTTATGATTCACTTTTCAATTTAAATGTTAGATTTTATGAATCATTTTGTAACATGACAGCCCTGTTGAATAATGTTCCATCATCCCCTTATTTGTAAATTACACCTCAGTGAATTGTGGCCTTGCCTTTTACCTTTAAAACTGTTTGGATAGCAAACTTACTTTGATGGGTCAGTATTTCTAATGGTTTGAAAGATTAATGGAAGTGCCTCTGTGCCTCCATATCGATAATTAAACAATAATAAAGTTATGATAACAAAACAGAATTACCAGAGTAGCAGATTTATCAGGTTAAAAAATCGCTTTCATTACTTTTGAGTATTTGATTTATCTATTGCCTTTAATACAGGTCAAAAATGCTGAAATCAGCGCTTTTTTATTAAAACCACGGCCACACCTCACGGTTTTGATATAAAACCTGTCACATTTTAATTGATATTAGTTCCATGTTTTGACACTTGTGATAATAAATTTTATTCACAATTTACAGACAGTGAATAAGAAATATATTTACTGGGTAAGACAGTAAGTAATACTCTCTCTCTCTCTCTCTCTCTCTCTCTCTCTCTCACTCTCTCTCTCTCTCTCCTTCCC